>NC_133654.1:23331545-23537331 GCF_009905375.1 Apium graveolens | reverse complement strand
TTATTTGAAGAATGGGCCTGTGACTCCACATTTATTGGAGCCACATCAAACTGAGTTTGAGAAGGCATAGATACAGATGGATGTATCTGTGCAGTGTGTGCACCCTGTGTAGAAGATTGGGTTCTAGCCTTCTTTCTTCTAATAAAAGCTTTTGTTGGTGAGTGTTTGGCTTCAGTGTCCCTCCCTCGTTTGTTCTGTGTTCCTGGTTGGGAACTATTTTCAATAGTAACATCCTTTTGGGAGGATGCAACTAGGGATGTGCTAGATACCTTTTCAACCACCACAGCTTTTTGAGAAACTGTGGCTTGGCTAGCTTGGGAAGCACTTAACTCTCCTTTCTTATCCTGGGGGTTTCTTTGATGTTTACCCCTCCCCTCACCACTCACACCCTGTTCACTCCCCTCAGGGTTAATGGTTGGTGTTACAACCGTTGTCTTTTGAGAAACAACAGAGGTGGTTTTCTTTGTCTTTGATTTTGAAAGTTTAGTTTTGGTGACCTTGGTAGAAATCTGTTGGGGCATTGTCACAGATTTCATGGCCACACTAGAAGATAAAGAAATAGAGGGGTTGGAAGAAGTAGGAGTTGTAGAAGCAATTACCTCACCTACCTGAGGTGCATTCATGATTGGTAAATATACCAATGGCACACTGCTGTTGAGATCCATTCTCAATAAATCTGCAAGAACTCTTTTCTCTTGTGCCCAGCACTTGAGTTTATTATTCTCATTGATTATGACCAAACCTTCAGCAACATGGTTAGCCAATAACATAAAGAATCTAGCATAATAGATGTTATTAGGTCTATTAGCTTTGTTACCTAATCTAGTACCCAATTCTAGCATCACATAGTTGCTAAAGTTAAAATACCTATCAGAAACAAGCATATAGAGCATATTAACAAGAGATGAAGTTATGGCATCAAAATTACTAATTTTCCCAGAGAAAACCTTTATAAAGGCATCCCCAAGAAAAATCCATTCTTTCCTAAGGCCTTTTCTTCTAATACTCCCTAAACTAGCAGAGTTAAGAGAATAACCTATGGAATCTAACATGCTGGATACATCATTATCAGTGTGTGGTGTCATGGCATTGTTCTCAGGTAATTTAAAACATGCTTGTAAATCATCACAGTTAATACAGTGATTTTTACCTTTGAGAGTGAAGGAGATAGTCATATCTATGGAGTTGAACTCAGCAGTTGTCCAAATCTCCTCAACTACTTCACAGTAAATCGTTGGGGCTTCCAGCATTGCATAGCTAAGTTTACAGTTTTTGATGAAGTCCATCATTTTGTGATAGTCTGAATGGGCTTCATTCTTTTCTACCAAAGCTATGAAATTGTTCTTCTCATAGATGAACCCAGATTGAGACATAATTTTCACGACTGGTGCCATTGTTGTGAGTAGAAATTGCAGAGAATAACTTGAAGGTTTAGCAGAGAGAAAATGGTAAATGCTTGAAATTTTAAGAAAGCGTAAAGTAAAAATGAAAAATCAGAAGGGCTTATATGCTTTCAAAAAAAAAAATTAGTAAAAGATTAATCAATAAGTATATGTTAGTGAATTTCAGCCGTTTAAGAATAAACTGTAAGTATTCTAACAACTACCTTTAAAACCAATACATATAGATGTATGTATGAGTATTAACGGTTAAGAAAATAGAATCAACGGCTGTGAAACACCTGAATCGACTGATGTGACATTTCAACGGATAAGGCAAATTGTCATCCGTTGAAAGGTACTTCAGTTTTATCCGTTGACGGATAAAAATTCCAGAAATGTATTTGTCTTTCAACGGATAATGAATATCCGTTGATAGAGCAATTTTGACTTTCAACGGATAGGAAACATCCGTTGATGAAATAAACTTTGTTAAAAGTCAAATTTGTTCTAGCAACTAATATATTTCAGGCTTCAATTCAAATTGCAATTAGGACATGAATTTTAAGAGTAATTAAGCATACCTAGCTCACTTACTAATCTTGTGAATGTTGATTCATCAAGTGGCTTGGTAAATATGTCTGCAATTTGTTGTTCACTTGGAACAAAATGTAGTTCCACTGTACCATTCATGACATGCTCCCTAATGAAGTGGTACTTGATATCAATGTGCTTGGTTCTTGAGTGTTGTACAGGATTCTCTGTTATGGCTATGGCACTTGTGTTGTCACAAAAGATAGGAATTCTATCAACATGAAGTCCATAGTCAAGGAGTTGATTTCTCATCCATAACACTTGAGAGCAGCAACTTCCAGCAGCAATGTATTCAGCCTCAGCTGTAGAAGTAGAGACTGAATTTTGCTTTTTGCTAAACCATGATACAAGCTTGTTTCCCAGGAATTGGCAGGAGCCTGTTGTGCTTTTCCTGTCTATTTTGCAACCTGCATAGTCTGCATCTGAATAACCAATTAGATCAAAGCCAGATTCTCTAGGATACCAAATACCTAAATTTGGTGTACCCTTGAGATATCTGAAAATCCTTTTGATAGCTATTAAGTGAGACTCCCTAGGATCAGCTTGAAATCTAGCACACAGACATGTAGCAAACATTATATCTGGTCTGCTAGCAGTTAAATATAAAAGTGAACCAATCATGCCTCTATAACTTGTAATGTCCACAGACCTTTCAGTCTTATTTAATTCAAGTTTGGTGGCAGTGGCCATGGGAGTTTTTGCAGATGAACATTCCATTAAGTCAAACTTCTTTAAAAGATCATGAATATATTTAGTTTGACTAATGAAAATTCCATTACTAACTTGTTTAATTTGTAAACCAAGAAAATAGGTTAGTTCTCCCATAAGGCTCATTTCATAATTACTTTGCATTAGCTTAGCAAACTTTTTACAAAGTTTATCATCTTTAGAACCAAATATTATGTCGTCTACATAAATTTGAACAAGTATACTAGAGCCATTAACATTCCTGAAGAAGAGAGTTTTATCAACAGTACCTCTAGTGAAGTGATTCTCCAAAAGAAATTTTGATAAGGTTTCATACCAGGCTCTAGGTGCTTGCTTCAGTCCATAGAGTGCTTTCAACAGATAATATACATAGTCTGGAAAATTTGGATCTTCAAATCCTGGAGGTTGACTTACATAGATTTCTTCCTCTAATTTCCCATTTAGAAATGCACTCTTGACATCCATTTGATAGACTTTGAAATTGGCATGAGCTGCATAGGCTAGAAAAATTCTGATGGCTTCAAGTCTTGCAACAGGAGCATATATCTCATCAAAATCTATTCCCTCTTGCTGAGAATAGCCTTTAGCAACCAATCTGGCTTTATTCCTTATGATAATGCCATTTTCATCCATCTTGTTTCTGAATACCCATTTTGTGTCAATAGGACTCTTGTTCTTTGGTTTGGGTACCAGCTTCCAAACTTGGTTTCTCTCAAATTGGTTTAGCTCTTCCTGCATAGCTAATATCCAATCTGGATCCAATAAGGCTTCTTCCACTTTCTTAGGTTCCTCCTGAGATAGAAAACTACTATTCAGACATTCATCTTGAGTAGCTCTTCTTGTTTGCACTTTAGATGATGCATCACCAATGATCAGTTCAAAGGGATGATTCTTGGTCCATTTCCTTTGAAGTGGAAGATGTGCTCTAGATGAGGTGGCCTCAGTATTGTCATGATGTGAGACAGAGTGTTGACTAGTTGAAACTCCCCCTGAGTTGTTGGTCCTTTGCAGGGAACTTGGAGTTCTATCAACTGATGATGTAAATCGATTATCCGTTGATAAACTATGATCAACGGATGCTTCATTTAGTACTTCAACGGATGATACACCATGTCTTTCAACGGATACTGCATTGCCTCTATCAACGGATGCAGAATTCTGACTTTCAACGGATGCAGTATTTTGTGCATTATCCAAGGGCATGTTTTGAATCCCTTTTGAAGTGTTATCTCCATCAGTCTCCTCTTCAGTATCATCATAATATATCTCAATGTTGTCAAATTTGAGTCTCTCATATTGTCCCTCATCTGTTAGTCCATCAATCTTTTTATCATCAAACACAACATGCACAGATTCCATAACAATGTTGGTTCTTAGATTGTAGACCCTATAAGATTTTCCAGCTGAATAACCAACAAATATCCCTTCATCAGCCTTTGCATCAAACTTCCCTTTATGGTCAGATTGATTCCTTAGTATAAAGCATTTACATCCAAAGACATGAAGAAAGTTTAGAGTTGGTTTTCTTCTCTTGAACAACTGATAAGGAGTCATGCCTTTAGCTTGATTGATCAAAGAGATATTTTGAGTGAAACAGGCACAATTAACAGCTTCAGCCCAGAAATATGTTGGTAACTTTGATTCTTCAAGCATTGTTCTGGCAGCCTCAATTAAAGATCTGTTCTTTCTTTCAACTACCCCATTTTGCTGAGGTGTTCTTGGAGCTGAGAACTCATGCATGATTCCATTTTCTTCACAGAACAGCCTCATTGATAAATTCTTGAACTCAGTTCCATCGTCACTCCTGATATTCCTAACCTTCAGGTCAGGATGATTATTGACTTGCCTGATGTGATTGATAATGATTTCACTTGCTTCATTCTTTGATCTAAGAAAATAGACCCATGAAAACTTTGAGAAATCATCTACAATCACTAAGCAATATCTTTTTCTTGCAATTGACAATACATTGACTGGTCCAAACAAATCCATATGTAGCAGCTGTAATGGTTCATCAATTGTTGTTTCAAGCTTCTTTTTGAATGATGTTTTCCTTTGTTTGCCTTTCTGACAAGCATCACACAAACCATCCCTTGAGAATTCAACAAGAGGAATTCCTCTTACTAGGTCCTTTTTGACTAGATCATTCATTGTCTTGAAATTCAAATGGGATAGCTTCTTGTGCCATAGCCAACTCTCAACTGAACTTGCTTTGCTGAAGAGACAAGTAATAGATTCTGCATTTGCAGAGTTGAAGTCAGCTAAGTACACATTTCCTTTTCTAACTCCAGTTAGAACCACTTTGTTGTCTTTCTTACTAGTGACAACACAGGCTTCAGAATTGAAGGAAACTGTATTCCCTTTATCACATAGTTGACTGATGCTCAGTAAGTTATGTTTGAGACCATCAACTAATGCAACTTCATCAATGATGACATTCCCTGTTGAAATCAAGCCATATCCCATAGTAAACCCTTTGTTGTCATCTCCAAAGGTTATGCTAGGGCCAGCTCTTTCCTTAAACTCTGTGAGCAGGGAGAAATCTCCTGTCATGTGTCTTGAACAGCCACTGTCCAAGTACCATAGATTTCTTCTATTTCCCTGCACACCATAAAATCAATCAATTTGATTTTGGTACCCAAGTTTCCTTGGGTCCATTCTTGTTAGCCTTTCTCCTAGACTTCATTCCTCCTGCATCTCTAGACTTAGGTAACTTTGAGTCAACCTTGGTCTTGGATGTAGTTGGTTGAGGTGTAGGGTTAGTCACAGAATCATTTAGCACATTTGGAATATGATAAGGCATGGATTGTGCATACATGTTATTCCACATAGGCATATTGTATGGCATTTGAGGCATACTAAATGCAGCAAGATAAGGATTGTTAAAATATGGCATGTTTGCAAAATGTGCATAAGGATTCTGTTGAGACATAGTAGGCATAGCATGTAGAGATGATGCAGACATGTTAGGCATGGAAGAGGGTACAGTTATGGGGGTTTTCTTAATAGATTTGCAATTAGCAGATAGATGATTAACACTACTACAATGCACACAGCTTTTTCTAGGAGCATACCTATCAGGTGTGTAATTGTTATGTTTGTTAACACCTACCTTCCCATTTCTGTTAGATTTTCTTTTAGTTTCCTTTTTATCCTCAACCATCTTGAGCCTATTATTTAACTGTTCTAAGGTCATGTGCCCTATATTCACCTTACTGACATCTTTGGATGTGCTTGCTTCTTCTTTAACAAAGTTCTTGGAAGTTGAACCAAACTTTTTGTTGAGTTTCTTTAGATTTTCACTAATAGAAACATCTGCCTGTTTTAATTGAGGAACCTTCAACAGATGCTCATTTTCTTCCTTCAACGGATAACCTTCATCATCCGTTGATTCCACATCCGTTGACAGCCCATCAATTAATTCCAGTTTCTTTTTGTTTTTATCCCAGGCAGTTTCACAGAATGATTCAATTCCTTGGACCTTGGCAATTTGAGCACTAACATCCCTAGATGTTTTCCAGGCTTTAATCACCTCTTGCTCTCTCTTTAATTGATTAGAAAGTATTTCTACTTTCTTAATAGATTCAGCTAGTTCATTCTCAACAGATATACAATGCAGCTTGGTTTTCTCTAGGTCAATCAACTTATCTTCTAACATAGCATTTCTATTACTTAAAAACAGATTGTTCTCTTTAATCCTACTATTTTCTTTAGCAAGAGATTTAAGAGACACACGCAAATGATACAATTCAGTAGACATGTCATTAAAAGCATCATTGCACTCTTCTTTAGTAAGTTGTGTTACATCAGTAGTGATTACCTGAGTTGTTACCTGATTGCTTGATGAACTAACTTCATTTTCCTCAGAATCAGCCATGAGAGCTAAGTTGACATACTCCACATCTTCATTCTCTTCCTCTCCATCAGCTGCCCAATCTTTTTCTTGAGTAATGAAAGCCCTTTCCTTTTGCTTGAGCAGATCAAAATATTTCTTCTTGTAATCTACTTGGTCAAATTTCTTCTTTTCAGAAGTTGGCTTTCTGCACTCACTTACAAAGTGTCCACTTATACCACAATTGAAACACTTGAACTTTGATTTGTCCACCATGTTCTTATGAGGTTTAGTGGCTCTAGTGTTTTTCTTAAACTTCATCTTTGCAAATCTCCTGGACAGAAATGCAAGATGCTCATCAACACTATCAGAGTCATCTTGACTGGAGTTGTCTTCATTCTCAGCAACTTGCTCTTTTCCTTTGCTTGATTCCTGATATCTTGTACCATCTTTGGAGTTTGATGTAGATCTCACAGTTTCTTGTCTGCATTCCCTCTCATTTTCAGCTACCAATGCAACTGAACTTCCTTTCTTTCTCCCCTTCTCCAATACCTCATCCTATTCCAACTCTAGTTCATAAGTCTTCAAGATTCCATATAATCTTTCAAGAGTGAAGTCCTTATAATCCTGAGAGTTTCTTAAGGAGACAGTCATGGGTTTCCATTCCTTTGGCAAGGATCTTAAGAATTTAAGATTTGAATCCTTCACCTGGTACACTCTACCATACAGCTTCAATCCATTCAACAGCTTTTGGAATCTGTTAAATGTGTCATTTAAAGATTCATTTTCTTCAAAATGAAAATACTCATACTGTTGAATGAGAAGCTGCATCTTGTTCTCTTTTACTTGTTCTATACCTTCACACAGCAGCTGAACTGTGTCCCAAACCTCTTTGGTAGTTGAGCAATTTATCACATTATCAAACATATCCTTGTCAAGACCATTAAACAAAATGTTCATAGCCTTCTTATCCTTGTGGACTTCTTCTGTGTCTTCCATTGTCCATTCTGCTCTAGGTTTTGGAATGGATTGACCAACAGCAATTGTGGCCGTAGCAACTGTGGCTACTTTGTGGGGAATGTGAGGACCATTCTCAATACAGTTTACATAACCTTCATCTTGGGAGAGTAGATGAAGGTGCATTTTCACCTTCCAGTGGTGATAACTGTCTCTGTCAAGAACTGGGATTTTTACTCCAATATCCTTCTTACTCATCTTTGTTAGATTCCAAGATCTTTAAACTCTTTGTTTGTCAAGAGTTTGCTCTGATACCAATTGTTATTTCTAGAGAACTAACAATGAGATTTACAGAAGGGGGGTTGAATGTAAATCTCAAAACTTTTTCAAGTTTTGAGCAGTTTATAAAGACTGTGTGTTCAAGATGAACAAGTGTGTGAATTGCTTTAAGCTGATACAGACAGATATATATTCAAACACAAATGTAAAGAACACAATAAACCTTTAAAAACTTTTCTGGTGGATTTGTTGTTCCACCAGAGATGGTATTTCAGAAATTCTGTGATCTAAGAATTTGATCACAGCTGCATCCTAGTACAAACTAGATAATTTTTCTCTCAAGATTTTTCTAAACAGCTCTGGAAAAATTCTTATCTAATTACTAGCTACTACTTGGTTTATACATTTCCAAGTTTACAAGTGAAGACAAGGATATATAAAATAATAAAGTAAGATCTCCACTTGTTTCTTCTCCAGTTCACTCCAGTACTTTGTTGACTTAATGTCTCTTTATACTAGAGTAGAACGGCTGCTTTTTCTGATGTTCCTGAAATTAGGCTGCCACATTTCAGTTATCTCTGTTCACCCACGTGCCTCTGTTTGTAGGTACAACTACCACTTATCAACGGTTAATCAACAGAACATCCGTTGAAGCTTTCATCCGTTGATGCACTCATCCGTTGAAGGATGTTATCCGTTGAAGCTTTAGAGACATCCGTTGAAGCTTAGCTTCTCATCCGTTGAAGGTCTTTAGGTCATCCGTTGATACCACTTCATTTATACAAAATTACAAGGCATGAAATATTTACAATTGGCCTTCCTATCTGCATATCTTCTAGTAGTCAACATGACTCATAGTTTCTCTCAACTTCTAAGAATTACATCTTAAATACAGAGACTGAAATATGCTACAACACTAGACTTATTTCTAAGTAAAGCTACACCATCAACGGATAGCCAAAGTGGTCTTATCCGTTGAGGCTACAGACACTGAATTTCTACTTAAGTGTTTTGTTAAACATATCATCAAACTAATGCACATATATTCCTAACAGAAAATATCTGAATATTATTATTTAAATAATATTCCCACAAAGAATAATCTTTATAAAAATAATTGAAGTAGAAGTTTTAAAACTCATACTTGAAATGAATATTAATAACCAAAGATATACTTATACGAAAGTATGATCTTTATTTGAATAATCGAAAATAAGTTTGATTATCGAAACATTATTCTTTAATAAAATAAAGAATATTATTTAGTAAATAATCGGAGTCATAAGTCCTCAAATGAATATTCAAATAATATTCATTAAATAATATAACTGAGCATAAGTCCTCGAATGAATATTCAAGTAATATTCATTAAATAAAATAAAGTTATCGAATAAACCTTATTCGATTAATAGTTTTGAAAACTATATCTATATATATATATATAAATATATATATATATATAATATACTCGGGAACATCGACTCCCGGTTTTAGAAAATGTTCACCTTTGGGTCCCCTATACTAAGGATATACGCAACTACTGTTTATCTCTAGCATAGATATTATGCAACTAATAAGCATTTGAATCAATAGATAGATATCAAGATTACAAAACAGACATGCATATATCCCATATCAGCATGCTCTAATATATCGCAAGATTTGCTAATTAACCATCATGCATCTATCACAAGATAATGCATATACATATATACATCACAACAACAGTATAGCGGGTAGAAAACTTGCCTGAGCGACTGGGGGTGATAAATGGCTTGGGACGAGTCTGGTAACCTATAAACAACATATAAGTTGGAATTAAACCAAAGTCGCTTATGAATCTATACTTTAACCAATTAGACCCTAACGTTCGCTTTTGCGCTTAACGATTCACTTAAGTCGCTCGAGTACCCTCGGCTCCACCATTTTTAATAAATTAACCATTAAGGGTTTTAAGGTGATTCTTTCGCGAGTGTCTTACCAACTGCCTAATACACTTTACATAAATGTTTCATACTCCAATTAGTCTTTAAGGTCTTTAACCTATGTTCCAAAGTAAGGCGAGGGGTAATGGTTCGTTCGCGAAACGCCGTTACTTAAAACGGTCGTTTCTCCTAAACCGTACATCAGATTCAAACGAACCACATATCAAAACGAAGCTCGTAACATGAAGTATCTAATCATAGCAATGGTCAGAACCTAACAGTGAGTCCTCGGGTCCTGATGTTAAGAACAAAACAGTCTAAAGTAAATTGGACATTACGACGACTATGTTTACGCGATTACCAATTTTTATCCTACTCCAAATCAACCACCAATCAACCACAATTCAACCATACAACCAAACTCCATACCTACAATGCTAAAACAGCCCCAACAACTCAATATTTCCAAATTTATACTACTTCCCAATATGAACTAAAAGCTTTACTTAAGTTCTTTAACTAATCAACAAGATTTACAACTCCAAACACATCACAAAACCAACACATCTCTAAATACTCAATAATCAATCTTCTCATGAACCATACTAAACACAAAAGCTCTAAATATACAAAAGTAGGGCTAGGGTTTGAGATTATACCTTCCTTGGTGAGTAAAAGTAACTAAGGAGCTTGGAATCACCCTTGAAAGTCCTTACCAAAGCTTAATCTAAACAAAAACTCAAGAACAAAATTTTAAGTTCTTGAAAAACACTATTCACCCTCTTCTTCCATGAATTTTAGGAAGAGATTGTGAAGGAATTTGAAGCTTAAACTTATAGGATAGCTATATCTATGCATAAGGAATCTTAGATAATTACCTCACTAATTAATGAAGCTTGGAACTTGGATTTTGGTTTTTTTCTTCTTGAAATGGAAAAGAGGCCGAGAGCTTTTAGCTTGAAATGGGAAGTCAACTTGTGTTTTTGGTGAAATGATTTGTTGGTTGTTTTTGCTTTTGTTTTAATTATTTACCTTTTAACCATGGTGATTTTTATGTGGCTTGAAATCAACCACACTTCCTTCCCTTTTTGGTCATGCTTAGGTCATCAATCCTATGTCATCTTCCCATGCTTGTCCTCTTCTTATCGGTTTGATGACATCATCCTCACTAACCTCTTTGATTAGCTTCTAATTACTTGGCTAATGACCGCTGATCTATTATACGGTTTGCTTAACTTTCGTTTTCGTTTATCGTTTGAGAGATCATACCCGGGATCTTATTACTTGGGTTTCCTTAACCTTTCTCAATATATTATATTCCTTTTATGATCCTCCCTTATAATCCTTGAATTTAAATCATTTTTATCCTGTTACCTTATACTCAATTCTTTCGGTATCTGGTGGATTTTCGGGAAAAATCAAAGTGTTTGAATTTGGATTCTGACGATCCTTACATACACTTATATATCATATAGAGTACTAATAAGATCTCAGAATAACAATAAAAGAACCCCTACATAGTGTGGCATGAAAAGTTTTCTTATTCAGCAATATCAGCAAAAACACTATTCATAAGGGTTACAAAAAGTTCAAAATTTTGGGGTTATTACACAAGCAATGCAGGAAGAGTTAAATGAATTTGAAAGAAATAAAGTCTGGACCATAGTGCCAAGACCAAAGAACAGATCTGTTGTTGGTACAAAGTGGGTGTTCAGAAATAAAACTGATAGTGATGGCATAATTACAAGGAATAAAGCAAGGCTGGTTGTAAAAGGATATTCTCAACAGGAGGGAATTGATTATGATGAAACATTTGCACCAGTTGCTAGATTGGAAGCCATAAGAATATTTTTGGCTTATGCTGCTCACAAAAAGTTTACAGTCTTTCAAATGGATGTAAAAAGTGCTTTTCTTAATGGAGAATTGGAAGAAGAAGTATATGTTGAACAACCTCCATGTTTTGTAGATTCAAAATTTCCTAATCATGTCTACAGACTTGACAAAGCACTTTATGGCCTTAAGCAAGCTCCAAGAGCATGGTATGAGACATTAGCTCAGTTTCTTCTGGAAAGTGGATTTAACAGAGGGACTATTGACAAAACACTGTTTTATCTCAACCATGGAAAGGACTTACTTTTGGTGCAGATATATGTTGATGATATCATTTTTGGTTCTACAAATGACAGACTTTGTAAAAAGTTTGTCAAGGTAATACAGTCAAGATATCAAATGAGTATGATGGGAGAACTTGGCTATTTTCTGGGCCTTCAAGTCAAACAGAATGAAGAAGGAACTTTTATTTGTCAATCTAAGTACACCAGAAATTTGTTAAAGAAATTTGGAATGCAAGATTGTTCAAGTGCATCCACTCCTATGGCCACTACAACAAAATTGGATAAGGATACTGGTACATCAGTAGATATTATTGATTACAGAGGTATGACTGGCTCACTACTCTATCTAACTGCAAGTAGACCTGATATCATGTATGCTACCTGTCTTTGTGCAAGATTTCAAGCAGATCCAAGAGAACCTCACTTAACAGCTGTGAAAAGAATTTTCAAATACCTTAAGGGTACAGCTGATCTGGGATTGTGGTATCCTAAAGAATCAGTTTTAAGCTAATAGGTTACTCAGATGCAGATTTTGCAGGATGCAAAATTGACAGGAAAAGCACAAGTGGAAGCTGCCAATTTCTTGGAGGCAGATTAGTTTCTTGGTTTAGCAAGAAATAGAAGTCAATTTCCACATCAACTGCAGAAGCAGAGTACATTACTGCAGGAAGCTGTTGTGCACAAACTCTTTGGATGAAGAATCAGTTACTGGATTATGGGTTAACATATTCTAAAATCCCTATTTACTGTGATAATCAAAGTGTTATTGCTATGACAGGTAATCCAGTTCAACACTCAATGACAAAGCACATCAGCATTAGGTACCACTTCATAAGGGAACATGTGCATGAAGGTACAGTGGAATTGCATTTTATTCCAACAGATCAACAACTAGCAGATATCTTCACAAAACCACTATGTGAAGCAACCTTTACAAGATTGGTAAATGAACTTGGAATGGTTTCAGGTTCTTTTTCTAAATCTGCTTAGTTTATGTTCTGATACATCAGACTTTATGATCAGTATTTACAGATATTACTGTCTTTGTGAATTCTGTGCCTAAATTGAAAATTTGCTTAAATGCTGATTGTTGTCTGATGTGAATTTCTAAATTCTGATAGTGATATGAATGTTTCTGTGACTATTCAATTCAATGAGGATAATTGTGCTAAATGCTGAACTAGTAGTCTTTAATATACTAAAGATCCCATGTCTGAAGTAATCGTTTATGTGGAAATCTCTTAACACAAGCAAATTCTGATATTGAGCTTAGTTAAGTTTACTTTGTATATCTAATTACTAAGTCAAAAACTAGAGTAGTGCTTCTTATTTGTTAAGTTCTGATGTTAGTAAATCTGGTGAATGTACTAAGTGCTGATAAGCCTCACTTATCAAAAGAAAAAGAAAAGAAAAGAAATAAAAATCAGGTACTCCTTTGAGATCTAGAGTAAAAATGTGGAAGGGAAGACCCAAGTGCATTTCTGGTATTAAGTAATATGCATTAGAAAAGCAACATAAAATTTTCTTGGTGACTTTTCACACTCTTTGATTACTAGAGAAATACTCTGATAAAAGCATAAATTCTGATAAGCAGTTGTTACTTACTTACACTGAGAAGCCACATTAAAAAGGAATTTCAAAAGATGCATAAAATGAGCACAAAAATAGCTGAGGTGGACTCATGCATGAACTCATTCTATAGTAGACTTCAGAATAATGACAGATTTTAAGCAAAGTTCTTAGTTATGCCTTATTTCTAAGATGTACTGAAGTGAATCAGACTTTACTCTTTGTCTGATATTTATCTTAATGCACACACATACACTCCATATGAATGATGAAAATTACTGTGGTGATAAATGTTATTTTGGATGAACTGTTTAAGTGTTAGTTGCATAAATTCTGAGGACAAGTTCTGATGGAAGTTCTGATGATTAAGTTCTGATTTACCCATATCAGTATTTGTGTGAAGATTAACAGGAATAAACATTCACTTTTCGAGTTAAGAATCCATATTCCGATGACTTTTAAATTTTGATAATAATCAAGTTCTGATGTTGACGTGGCAGTATTTATTTACTTAGTTTATTTTTGGTCATTACCTCAACGGTCACATTTCTTTCTGAATATTGGTTTATGTGAGATAAAGCAGTAATAATCATTTGTTTAGTGGGAGCAGTTTTTTTAAAAACTGAACATGCAAAGTCATAATTGCTTATTTACCGTGCCCATTAACTTTTGCCTTAACTGCTGCATGTTTGACAGGTGTAAAGGTCTGTTCCACTCCTCATTAACTGCTGTAACGTGGGTTGTCTAAGTAAAAGAGATAGAAGATTTTCAAATCTTTTATTCATATTTTTATTCTATTTCACTCTCTCTCTTTTCTTATTCTCTCACATTTTCTGACGGTTCACTCTACAGACATTTCAACAAACACCTTTCAGGCAAACAAGTTTCTCACTAATTTCTGATGACGCCAAAGGATTTAATTGTTGATGGAGCCAAGTTTGTACCAAATAACTATGCTGCAATCTTGAACAAGGCTGAAGCTCCATCAGATTTGCACTTTGTGCAAGATTTCTTAGCAAATAGTGAGATTGGGTATGCTTTGACCCAACCTCAAACCATTTCAAGCCAACAAGTACTGACGTTTTGGCGGACTGGGATTTTTGATGATGGTGGTGCTACTGGTACTCCAAGCATCGTATTTGAAGTAAATGATGTTGAACATGTAGTAACTCTTGGGGCAGTTCGTAAAGCTCTCCATTTACCAGAAGGCTGTACATTCTCAACAGTGGAGGACCCTGTTCTACAACAGCTTATGGCCAGTTTGGGTTATGAAAAAATTTTGGGAAAGCTTGGGCAACTGAAAAGAGCAAATATCAGGAAAGAATGGAGCTTTTTCTTTGATTGCATCACTAAGGCATTCGCCAATAAATGCTCCAACTTTGATGTTATTCCAATCATGAGTCAGCAAATCGGGTATGCTCTTATTCATCAAACTCACTTTGATTTTGCAAGTGTTGTGCTAGGTTTCATAGGGGATAGGATGACAGAGGATAGGAATGTAGTATACTTTGCTAGATTATGTCAGCTTATATATACTTTTTGTTGTGCTGATGAACCGCAACCTATCACTGATTTAATTACACCCTTTAAGCTTGCAAAAAGGGCTTTTAATGATTTGTTAAATGCTGACATTAAGAAACAAGTGGTTAGACCCTTACAAATACCTCAGTTAGTGAAACAGATACTGGTAAATGTTGATCCTCAAACCTACACATCTGTTTACCCTGATGTTCAACCCACATCCCAGCCACCACAACAGCCATCAGAAAATACAACATCTACACAAACACCTTAAACTTCTCAACCTACTCAACCCTCAATCAGGACATATTTCAAACCATCACAGTCATCTCAATCTCAACCTTCAGCACATCCTATGAAGCCTTCATCTTCCAAACCCAAGAGGACTAAGACAGTACCTCAGACTCAACAGAAGAGAAGGAAACTTGTTTTGAGAGATAAGTCAGACACTGAGGAACAGGTTCCCATGTCTTAACCTGTTGGAGTAGAAGCTGAGAAGATCTCTTCTCAGAAAGACACTATAAATGGGAGTTCTAGGCCTCTCAAAAGGCTTAGAAAGCTAAATCCTGATTATAAAGCTCCTACAGTGTCTCCACCCTTGAAGAAAAAGAAAAAGCAAAGAGCTCACAGGGACACAGTTGAGTCAGGATCAGAAGATGAGGAAGCAGCTAAGGAAGGGGGTCAGGAATCTCTGATCCCAACAGAACCAATTGTTATTGAATTACTTCCTTCAGCACAACCAAAAACTGCTCAAGACAGAGTGCCTACTCCTCCTGTGTCACCTATAATTGAACAAGTACATACTGATGACCCAGGTACAAATGCTGAGATTGATATTCATAACTTGATTGTGTCTGAGGTTTTGTACTTAGAAGCTCCACCAACTCAAATCACTCCACCAACAACACCAATTCTAGATGCTGATTTTAATGAAGATATTCCTACTACACCAATTCTGAATCTGGATGACGAAAATCAGATTTTAGGTGGGCATCAAGGTTTGGTTGTTGATCATAACTTAGTTGGAGATCAGCACTTAGAGGATGATGTTGAAGCCTCCATAGCCTCTCATACTATTCTTTTATCAGAGGATGCTGATGATATTGATTCTATAAGTTCTGATGCTGGAAATGCTGAATTTAATGGTGCAGCTGCTGCCAATGTAGATGTTGATGCAGCTGATCCATCAGTACATGCACCTCAACAAGCTCTAAACAAAGCTGAATTAATCAGGAAGTTTGTTAGAGAAGAGGCACCAGTACCTTGGAGCGAAACTCCTAGAGGAAGGGAGTAGACTAAGGAATGGAACAAAATTGATTTTGTTCCTTCTTCAACCATACTTGCTGACCGCTTGACCAAAGCTGATGAGATGCTATTCAATGATGATTTCAAGACACAGCTCAGAGTTACAGCACTAAGTACAAGGCACCTTCAAGGTCAACAATCAATAACTCTGGCCAAGGTAGACAAGATTCAAGAATCCATAAATCAGCAAGATATGCTTGTCAAGCTGGACAAGAAAAGGTTTTTCAAACCTACCTTTGACAGAGTTGAGTACATTGAGAAAACTCAGGAGAAGCAACAGGCTCAGATTGATGAAATTTTGAAGAACCAAGCTTCTCATCAAAATCAACTCAATGAGATCCAATCCTCATTGGAATTGTTTCTCTCTCTTCTTTTACCTGCTGATGCCAAAAAGGGGGAGAAAGTAATTAAGTCCAAACGCAAAACTGTTAAGACACTGAAGGGAAAGGATGATGAAAAAGATGACCAGGGAAACTCTGGAATGGGTGGAGGTCATGGTCAAGGTAAAGGTTTTTCATCAAGCAAAGCTGGAACTACAAGTCAAAGAACAAGTTCTGATACTGGGAGAAGAATAAGTTCTGACACTGGTAAAAGGATAAGTTCTGATGAACATCTGGAACTTGATGAGGAAATTTCAAGACAGTTATTTCAGAAAGAAAATCCAGGAATGGACTTTGAGAGTTTAAAGGAAGAAGAAGCTAGACTTAAGTTAGAAAAAGTCAACTCCAAATCTAAAGCTTCTGTTGTTCCTAAGGCTAAAGGCATTGTGATAAAAGAAAGGAAAAATCCTGAGGCAACTAAAGCCAAATCACAAGTGGAGAGAGATTCAAGGTCCAAGGGCAAAGAAAAAGTTGATGAACCTGTAAAGGTTTATGTGCCATTTGTGGATGAAGAAATATCTGATGAAGATCTAGTCTTACACTGATAAAAAGGAAGATTTCTCAAACAACCTCTGACATGGCTCATGTTGTTCAAAGTCAAGATATAGTAGGTTCTGATATAACAGTGAAGCAAGCAACCTCCGACTTAGCTCAAGTTGGCTTGATATCAGAAGATAGGGAAAGGGAAACCTCTGACATTGCTCATGTTAAACCTTCAAAGTTACTCCTACCAGGATTCACCAAAGCTAAACAGACTCAATCTTTGAAGACTGCAACAAGTGGTTTTGAAGCAAGGGTTGTTACAGGAAAAGAAGCCAAAGATAAATCTGGATTGGGTAGTGCTGATGAAAGAAGAATACAGAACACAACCAATGATCCAACTTCTTTAAGTGAACCAGGTGTTGGAGCTACTCCTGAAAGATTGAATCAGCTTGAATCTATACAGATGGTTTACCATACATTTTTGAAAGAACACATCTTGTTATATTTTATGACAGATGGAAGGGTATACCATATTAGGCAGAATGCTATACCACTAAAGTATTTTGAAGAACTGGAACATGTTCTATTCTTACTTCAAATGAAGAACAGATTAACAGATGGTGCTGTAAATTATTTGAAGACTCAAATTCAAAGACAAAAGAAGCTTTACTCTGTAAAGTCTGACAGCACATATTGTCCAAGGTACAGAGATCACAAAGGTGATATTGTCGAGATGAAGCCTAACTCTGCTAAGATTATAACCACTTTTCTAGGTTATAAGGTTGTGGAATTCAATCTTAAGTCTGACAAGGCATATTTAATCAGACTAGATCAGGATATAAGGAAAGCTAGAATAAATGATCTCAGGGCTGCTATCTTTCAAATTGGTGAAGTTACAGTTGAATTGAAGAATGCTAAAAGGAGGATGATTAATGAACTTGAATATGCTGAGAGATGTTTGTTAAAGAACTATCTCAGAACAACTCCTGATATCAAAGAGATCAGTAATTGAAGCCAAGTCAAAGATCTACAACTGCTTAAATTCTGATGTGTATACAGACTGAAAATGTTATCAGACCTTGAGGATGGTAAAGCTACAAGGACTGTACGTTATAGTTATCTAGTCAAATTTTCATGCATTTGTACTTAATATTTTTTACATCATCAAATATCTGTTAAACTTGTATATTATGCTAATTTACAAGTTGGGGGAGATTGTTAGATATATTTGATAATTTCATGACTAATATGATTTGTGTTTAACTTTCAGATTTTACTTAACAGGACAAATTAGTACTTAACTGGAAATCAATACTTATACTGAAGTCAGAAATTAAGTTGTCAGAACTTAAGTTATCAGGAGATATTTATCAGGAGATAATATCAGGACTTAAGGAGACTTTCAGATAAGGAAGACGGCTGATTGAAAGGAAAGAAGATCAAGACAAGCATAAGAAGAGATATGCATGAAGAAGGAATTCTATGAAGAATAGAATACTTGGAAGAAAAGATAACTAGTTAATATATTTCAGGAAGCAGAATCATATTCAATATTAATTAAAATTTATCTTCTAACTGTGTAGTATATAAACACAGACATAGGGTTTACACTATATGTGTTATTATAATCGAAGTTATTATTCATTGTAACCCTAGCAGCTCTCGTGATAAGTTGTTCATCACTGAGAGAGAACAGTTCCATATTGTAACAGAGTTTATTGTGTTAAATAAAATCTATTTTCTGTGTTCTTATATTCGATTTGATTGTGATAAACACTGTATTCAACCCCCTTCTACAGTGTGTGAGACCTAACATTTTGTAATTATGGCCCATGTACTGACAAAATAATCTCAACCATTGGATTATAAAAGATAGCATTCTAGCTGTTAGATTATAAAATTAGATACAATAATTGAAATATAAATCCTTATTATGTAATATGTATAAGGGGTATATTATCCAAATATTTGGCAGTTATGGTCCATGTACTAACAAAACAATCTCAATTGTTGGATTATAAAAGATAACATCCTAGCTTAAAATTATAAAATTAGATATAATAATTA
Organism: Apium graveolens; assembly: GCF_009905375.1. NCBI lineage: Eukaryota > Viridiplantae > Streptophyta > Magnoliopsida > Apiales > Apiaceae > Apium > Apium graveolens. Next base: position 23,518,218 of record NC_133654.1, on the reverse strand, counting down.
AAATATAAATTTCAAATACTTTACAAAGCCTTCTATAACCAACAATAAGTAGATATTCAAAATTGAATAGAATAAAATATTAAAACCAAAAAGAAGCTGAATAGAATAATCATGCAATATTCGTAATTATTTCTTTTCTTCAATTTATGGATAATATTTATTATATCCTTATTATATAATATGCATTAGGGGATCTTATCCAAATTTTTTATGGTTATGGTCTATGTACTATCAATTTAATATGGACCGTTAAATCTTTAAACAATTGATCACTGCCGTTGGATCTAAAATAAAATAATATTCAGTAACCGATGATAAGTAGGTATTCTAAATTGAATAAAATTCTCTACCCTTTTAATGATTTAAAATAAAAAGAAGTAGGTATCCTAAATTGAATCGAATAATGATACAAAATTCGTAATTATTTTTTGTCTTCAAATTCAGTATAATAATTTTGTACAAAACTTTTAAACCATCACTGAATTAAAAATTACTCTGTAAGCTTCGTGTGGGATGTAAAATCCTTATTTTCTGATTCATATAACTCAGGATAGAGACGAAATAAAATTAAACGAAACTTGGAAACTTTTTTTTGTTTGTTTGAACTTTAATTTGATTTTTCAAACTCTTCAAATTAAAAAACAGTTGTTAAATAAAAAATAAAACATCCGTCCATTCAAGGCCGAAATATTAAAAATTTGGTAGACATTTAGTCGGAATAGTATTTGGGTTTATATAGTACTGGGTTAATGTTAGATATATTTGATAATGTCATGTCTAATATGATTTGTGTTTAGTTTTCAGATCTTACTTAAACAGGACAAATCAGTACTTAACTGGATATCAGCACTTATACTGAAGACAGAACTTAAGTTATCAGAACTTAAGGTTCAGGAGATATTTATCAGGAGATAATATCAGGACTTAAAGAAAACTTTCAGATAAGGAAGGCGGCTGATTGAAAGGAAAGAAGATCAAGACAAATATAAGAAGAGATATGCATGAAGAAGGAATTCTATGAAGAATAGAATACTTGGAAGAAAAGATAATTAGGAAGCAGAATTATATTCCATATCAATTAGCGATTATCTTGTAACTGTGTAGTATATAAACATAGACATAGGGTTTACACTATATGTGTTATCATTATCGAGAATAATATTCATTGTAACCCTAGCAGCTCTCGTGATATTTTGCGCATCACTGAGAGAGGACAGTTCTACATTGTAACAGAGTTTAATAAAGTTTGTTTTCTGTTACTTGTGTTCTTTGAATTTGATTTGATTGTGCTATACACTATATTCAACCCCCCTTCTACAGTGTGTGTGACCTAACAAGTGGTATCAGAGCCTATCTGTTAACACACAAACAGTTTAAGATCCAAAAACAATCATGTCTGAAGCAGAAACTCCAACCAAGCCCACCAAAACTGAAGAACCTCCAAAGACTCAAATCCATAGTCGATATGAGGCTATTAGAGTTCCCATACTGAAACCATCTGAATATCCCATATGGAAGGTGAGGATGACTATGTTTCTGGAAGCTACAGATCCAAAATATCTTGACAGAATCAATGAAGGACCTCACAAATCAACCAAACTCGTTGTTGCAGTTGCAGGTGAAGCAGCAAAATCTGTACCAAAGGAGAAGAGTGATTACACTGCTGAAGATATCGCATCAATTGCTATGGATGCTAAGGTACGACACTTGCTGCATAGTGTCATTGATAATGTAATGTCAAACAGGGTAATTAACTGCAAGACTGCAAAGGAGATATGGGATGCCTTGGAGACAAGATGTCAGGGAACTGATTCGATTAAGAAGAACAGGAAGACTATACTCACTCAAGAGTATGAACACTTTAACTCAAAGCCTAATGAGTCATTGACTGATTTATATGACAGATTCGTCAAACTCTTGAATGATTTGTCACTAGTTGATAAGGAGTATGATCTTGAAGATTCAAACCATAAATTCATGTTAGCTCTTCTTGAAAGTTAGAATTTGAAGGCCACAATTATAAGAGACAACTATAATCTTAAAGAAACAACTCTTGATGAAATTTATGGGATGCTCAAGACTCATGAACTTGAGATGGAACAAAGAAGCAAGAGGAAAGGAGGAAAGTCAAGGACAGTTGCTCTTAAAGTTGAGGAAGAATCCCCCAAAGCAGCTACCCCAAGGAAAGGCAAGGGAAAAGCGTCATCACAAAGTCTGATACTGAGTCATCAAGTTCTGATAGTGATGATGACTCAGAAACTGAAAGCCTGCCTGAGATGGATGCTGATGAAGAGATGATGAAGTTGTGTGCTCTTATGGTGAAAGGAATCACAAGGATTGCATACAGAAAGTTCAGGAAGGGAAAGAAGTTTTCCAGGAAAGGTGCAAGTTCTGATAGGAAGAGTTTCAGAAAATCTGAAGGCAAAGGAGGGAAGTCTGATAGGGGAGATTACACAAATGTCAAATGCTACAACTGTGGTGAGAAAGGCCACATATCTCCTGATTGCAAGAAAGTGAAGAGTGACTAAGGCAAGGCTTTTATCACAAAGAAGAAAAGCTGGACAGACACTTCAGATTCTGAAAGTGAGGTGAACTATGCCTTGATGGCAAATGCTGATAGCAGTTCTGAAGCTGCTGAGTTAAAGGTACCTCAAACTACTTATGCCTTTCATACTGATGACATTAATGAGTTGAGAAGATATCTTAAAACCATGGTTATTAGTTATAGAGATCAAACTTTAACATGTGAAAGATTAACTTTTGAAAATCTTGCCTGTAAAAAGAGGAATGATTATTTAGAAAAAGAGTTAGTCATGTTCCATCAAACTCAGAAAGATAGAGATGATGCTTTTTATGTTAGGGATGGAGTACTTAAAATGAATGAATCTCTAAAAACTGAGTTAGAAAAGGAAAGAGAGATTATCAGGACTTGGACTAACTCTGGTAGAACAACTCAAAATTTGTTAAGTAATGGAAACTGGAAAGAGGGCTTAGGTTATGGAGATGACAAAAATGATAAAAGAACTATAGAAATTAAGCCTATAGTTGTTAAACAAAAGCCAAATGTAAAACATGTTAAGTTTGTAGCTGTAAAGTCTGAAACTGAGAAATCATAAGTTAAAGAAGAATTAACTTCTGACAAACTAACATAGGAAAAGCCAACTGAAGTTAATGTAGGCTTAATAACAAAGAAGCAGCTTAAGTATAAGCTGAAAGATGTTAAGAATGTAAAGAAGGTAAATTCACCTAGGAAAATAGGAATGGAAAGGAAGGTGTAAATAAAAGTAATGATTTTAAGCCTGTTCCTAATGCTCCTAGAAAAACATGTCATAACTGTGGAAGTTCTAACCATCTGGCTTCTTTTTGTAGGAAGAATAAAAAAAATAAACTCCTTAACCTCAAAGTCAGGAGTTAAGAGTCAGTCTGTTAGATATAGGCCACAAAATCCTTGTTTTCATTGTGGTAGTTTATGGCATTCCATTTATACTTGTAAGGAATATTATAATTTGTACTATGATTATTATCAAATAAAACCTTCTTTAAAGAAAGTTAGCATTGTTCCTTCTAGTGTAAGTTCTGGTACAAAGTCTGATAGTGTAAATGCTTAAAAGAAAAATGTTAACATAAACTCTGATGCTAAATCCGATGCAAATGTTAACAAACTTAATAAGGCCAAAGGATCCAAGCAAGTCTGGGTCATTAAAACTAATCATTAGTGGTCTTTGTGATTGCAGGGCAGCAAGAAAAACATCCTAGTTCTGGACAGTGGATGTGCAGGACATATGACTGGAAATAAAGCCCTGCTATCAGACTTTATGGAGAAAGCTGGCCCAGGTGTTTCTTATGGAGATGGCAATATTGGAAAAACACTGGGATATGGCAATATCAATCTTGGGAATGTCATCATTAAAGAAGTAGCTCTGGTCTCAGGACTTAAACACAATCTGCTGAGTGTTAGTCAAATCTGTGACAGAGGTTATCATGTGGATTTCTTTGAAGAACACTGTGAAGTTGTAAGCAAATCTACAGGAAAAGTTGTTCTGAAAGGATACAGGCATGGTAACATTTATGAAGCCAAGCTTTCAACAAGTACTAATGGTTCTGCAATCTGTATATTAAGTAGAGCATCAATTGAAGAAAGCTGGAATTGGCACAAGAAACTCTATCATTTGAATTTCAACAATATAAATGAACTAGTCAAGAAAGATCTTGTGAGAGGACTGTCAAAATCAGTATTTGCTCCAGATGGCCTTTGTGATTCATGTCAGAAGGCTAAACAAAGAAAATCTTCATTCAAGAGCAAGACTGAATCATCAATTCTTGAGCATTATCACCTACTACATGTAGATCTATTTGGTCCAGTGAATGTCATGTTTATTGCAAAGAAGAAATATGCTATGGTCATAGTGGATTAGTTCACCAGATACACATGGGTGTATTTCTTGCACACAAAAAGTGAAACTGCATCTATCTTGATTAATCATGTCAAGAAACTGGATAAATTGATCAAAGATTTAGTGAAGATCATAAGAAGTGATAATGGCACTGAGTTCAAGAATTTGATCATGGAAGAGTTCTGCAAAGACCATGGAATCAAGCAGGAATTTTCTGCTCCTGGAACTCCACAGCAAAATGGAGTTGTTGAAAGAAAGAATAGAACTCTTATTGAAGCTGCACGAACAATGTTTGATGAAGCAAAGCTACCAACCTATGTTCGGGCTGAAGCCGTGCAGACTGCTTGTTTTACTCAGAATGCAACACTCATTAACAAGCATGGAAAGACACCATATGAGATGGTGAAGAAAAAGAAGCCAAATCTGAAGTATTTTCATGTATTTGGATGCAAGTGTTTTGTTCTTAATACTCATCCTGAACAGCTATCCAAATTTGATTTAAAAGTTGATGAAAGAATTTTTGTTGGATATCCACTTTCCACAAAAGCCTTCAGAGTCTACAATTTAAGAACAAGGGTTGTCATGGAATCTATCAATGTCTCTTTTGATGACAAGAAGATTACTGGACTTGAAGATTTCAATGATCATGACCAGCTGAGATTTGAAAATGAAGACTTAAATTCTGATACTGAAAATCCTGACAGTCTAAATCCTGATACTGCAAACTCTGATGGATTAAACTCTGATGTTAATAAACTGTGGTGACTATGCCAAAGGAAGATGCACCTGTGCAGGGGGAGCATACTGAAGATACAACCACATCTCAAGAAGCATCAGAACATACAACTGGCTCTTCAAGTTCTGATTCATCAAGTTCTAATAAGCCGAGTTCTGATAATTCTGAAAACTTAAATTCTGAAGGATCCAACTCAGAGAGCATAGTTTCAGGGGGAGCATCAGAAAATGTTGATGAAGACAGCATGGATCATGGGGGAGCATCCAGTTCTAGAGAAAATCTTCTATCTGCAAGGAAGTGGACTAAATCACATACACCTGATTTAATAATTGGAAATCCTGATGCAGGTGTCAGAACTAGAACAACTACTTCAAGTGAATGTCTCTATAATTCTTTTCTTTCTCAGACTGAACCAAAGAAAGTGGAAGAAGCTCTTCAAGATGTTGATTGGGTGCAAGTAATGCAGGAAGAGTTAAATGAATTTGAAAGAAATAAAGTCTGGACCCTAGTGCCAAGACCAAAGAACAGATATGTTGTTGGTACAAAGTGGGTTTTCAGAAACAAAACTGATAGTGATGGCATAATTACAAGGAATAAAGCAAGGCTGGTTGCAAAAGGATATTCTCAACAGGTGGGAATTGATTATAATGAAACATTTGCACCAGTTGCTAGATTGGAAGCCATAAGGATATTTTTAGCTTATGTTGCTCACAAAAAGTTTACTGTCTTTCAAATGGATGTGAAAAGTGCTTTTCTCAATGGAGAATTGGAAGAGGAAGTATATGTTGAACAACCTCCAGGCTTTGTAGATTCCAAATTTTCAAATCATGTCTACAGGCTTGATAAAGCACTTTATGGCCTTAAGTAAGCTCCAAGAGCATGGTATGAGACTTTAGCTCAGTTTCTTCTGGAATGTGGATTTAACACAGGAACTATTGACAAAACACTGTTTTATCTCAACCATGGAAAGGACTTACTTTTGGTGCAGATATATGTTGATGATATCATTTTTGGTATATTAGTAGATATTACTGATTACAGAGGTATGATTGGCTCACTAATCTATCTAACTGCTAGTAGACTGATATCATGTATGCTACCTGTCTTTGTGCAAAATTTCAAGCAGATCCAAGAGAACCTCACTAAACAGATGTGAAAAGAATATTCAAGTATCTTAAGGGAACAGCTAATCTGGGATTGTGGTATCCCAGAGAATCATATTTTAAACTAATAGGTTACTCAGATGCAGATTTTGCAGGATGCAAAATTGACAGGAAAAGCACAAGTGGAAGCTGCCAATTTCTTGGAGGCAGATTGGTTTCTTGGTTTAGCAAGAAACAAAAGTCAATTTCCACATCAACTGCAGAAGCAGAGTATATTGTTGCAGGAAGCTGTTGAGCACAGATTCTTTGGATGAAGAATCAGTTACTGGATTATGGGTTAACATATTTTAAAATCCCTATTTACTATGATAATCAAAGTGCTATTGCTACGACAGGTAATCCAGTTCAACACTCAATGACATAGCACATCAGCATTAGGTACCACTTCATAAGGGAACATGTGGATGAAGTTACAGTGGAATTGCACTTTGTTCCAACAGATCAACAACTAGCAGATATCTTCACAAAACCACTGTGTGAAGCTACTTTTACAAGATTGGTAAATGAACTTGGAATGGTTTCAGGTTCTTTCTCTAAGTCTGCTTAGTTTATGTTATATTTCATCAGATTTTATAATCAGTATTTACAGATATTACTATCTTTGCGTATTCTGTGCTTAATTGAAAATTGATTAAGTACTGATTGTTGTCTGATGTGAATTTCTAAACTCTGATAGTGATATGTATGCTTCTGTGACTATTCAATCCAATGAGGATAACTATGTTATATACTGACCTAGTAGTCTTTAATATACTAAAGATCCCATGTTTGAAGTAATTTTTTATGTGGAAATCTTTTAACACAAGCAAATTCTGATATTGAGCTTAGTTAAGTTTACTTTGTCTATCTTATTACTAAGTCAAAAACTAGAATAATGCTTCTTATCTGTTAAGTTCTGATGTCAGTAAATCTAGTGAATGTACTAAGTGCTGATAAGCCTCACTTATCAAAAGAAAAAGAAAAAGAAATAAAAATCAGGTACTCCTTTGAGATCTAGAGTAAAAATGTGGAAGGGAAGACCCAAGTGCATTGCTGGTATTAAGTAATATGCATCAAAAAAGCAAAATAAATATTTTCTTGGTGACTTTTCACACTTTATGATTACTGGAGAAATACTCTGATAATAGCATAAATTCTGATAAGCAGTCGTGACTCACTTACACTAAGAAGCCACTGTAAAATGGAATTTCAAAAGATGCATAAAATGAGCATAAAACAGTTGAGGTGGATTCATCTATGAACTCATTATAAAGTAGACTTCAGAATCATGACAGATTTTGAGAAAAGTTCTTAGTTATGCCTTATTTTTAAGATGTACTGAAGTGAATCAGACTTTAATCTTTATCTGATATTTAGCTCACTGCGCATTAAATCCTGTTTTAAGCTTCCAATGGCTGTTATTATTCTCATCAGTCTACGGAGACGAGGTATAATTATTTCTACTTGTAACCATTTAATTTTCCTTGCGTCTCTTGGTATTCTATTGGTTATATAAACCAACACCTCATTCCAGCCAACACATCTCTCATTTTCTCTCAAACTCATTTTTTTACTCATCAAAAACATGATTCATTTCAACTTAGTTCTGAACTATGACACTTTCACTATCGAGTTGAGGTGTACTGAATGGCAGCAGGAATGGGATGTCACTACCATTCCTGATGAAATCTGGGACTCAGTTCCCCAAGAGGTTCTCACAGACCTCTTGTTCTTCTACATGGACTATCATCGCCATCTTGAGCATCTGGAAGAGGAAAAGAGAGAAGCTCTCCGACAGCAAGAGCGGATCATTCGTCTTGCTGTTCTTTTTGTTGAGAGTAGGAAGAAGAAATAATTGTTATCTATCTGTTTCTCTTCACCGTCAGCTTTTTCTGGCTTCTTAGCTTAGGACCAAAGCTGTTGATGTTAGGATTTGTAGCTTAGGATAATCTTGTAATTTTAAGCATGTAATTTAAATTTCATGAAATGTATTTGCTCGATATATTAATGAAATTTTATATTTTTGCAAGATTTTGTCTCTGAGTCGTTTCATATTCCGATAATATTTTAAATCCTGATACTAACCATATTCTGATGACCTTTTTAGCTCTGATACAAATCAAGTTCTGATTCTGACGTGGCAGAATTTATTTCCTTGGTTTTTTATGGTCATTCTCTCATTGGTCATATTTTTACAGAATATTGGTAAAGCAGTAATAATAATTTATTAAGTGAGAACAGTTTTAAAATTTAAAATAAAACTGAACGTCCTTGATTAATGGGATTACTTGGTACGTGGAACGGTTTTTCCTTGAAAAACTGCATGTGATAAGTAATAATTACTAAATACCCGTGCCCATTAATTATCTTTTACTGCTGTATGTCTGACAGGTGTCTCAATGGTTACTTTTTCTACCGTGTATAAGTAAAAGAGAGAAAAGATTGTAAAATCTTTTATTTACTTTCATATTTTATCTCTCTCTTTTTACTTTTATTCTCTCTCATCTACTGATGATTTTTCATACAGACATTTTCTCAAACACCTTACAGGCAATTTTCTTTCTCACGAATTCTCACGGCACCCAAGGACATAATTTTTGATAGAGCTACGTTTGTTCCTAATAACTTCTCTGCTATTCTTAGCAAGTCAGAAGCCCCATTTGAACTTCACTTCATTCAGGACTTTCTTGCTAGTTCTGATATTGGGTATGCTCTGACTGAACCCGAAGCAGTCTCTGGTACTCAAGTACTGGAGTTCTGGAGAAGCGGTGTATATGATGATGGTGGTGCTCAAGGGTCTCCAAGTATTATTTTTTCATCAGGGGAGGATGAGTATGTTGTGACATTGTCTACGGTTCGACAAGCACTGCAGCTACCTGAGAACTGTGTTTATTCTACTGTTGAAGATCCAGTTCTTCAAAACATGATGGCCAGTATGGGATATGAGAGGACATTGGCAAAGCTGGGCTAATTGAAGAGATCTTTCATAAGGAGGGAATGGAGTTTCTTCTTTGATTGCATAACCAAGGCTTTTGCAAACAAATGTTCCAATTTTGATGCAATTCCCATATTCAGCCAACAAATCGGGTATGCTCTCATAAATCAAACTGATTTTGACTAGGCCAGTGTTGTCTTAGGTTTTATTGGGATAAAATAAATGAAGATAGATCTACTGTTTATTTTTCTAGATTCTGTCAGCTTATCTATAGTTTCTGTTGTGATAATAAGCCCCGAAATGCTAGTAAATTAATTTCATCATTCAGAATAGCTAAAAGAGCTTTTACTGACTTATTATCTACTGATAATAAGAAGGCTGTGTTAAGACCCCTCTTAATTCCTTTATCTTTCAAACAAGCCTTAATAACCTATAATCCCATTAAATACACTGCACTATATCCTGTTGTCCAACCGTCTGCACCTCATCCATCAACACCTACCACCTCTACTCTACCACCTCAAACTTCTCAACCTCAACCTTCAGATCCTATAGTGCAGCCTTCATCTTCCAAAACCTAAGACGACTAAGAAAGTACCCAGACACAATAGAAGAGAAGGAGATTCATTCTGCGAGATGAATCAGATGTTGAGGAACAGGTTCCTGTATCAGAACCTGTTGTTCTAGAAGCTGGGAAGGTCTCTTCTCAGGAGGATGTTGATATTGGGAGTTCTAGGCCCCTAAAAAGGCTTAGAAAGCGTAATTCTAATGATACAACTCCTAAAGTCTCCTTAAAAGCTAAAAGATTCAAAACATTGGCAAAAAGGCCTGAAGATTCTGGTAAAGGAATGGAAGCAGCAGCTCAGGAAGGGGGTCAGGAATCTCTGATCTCACAAGACCCTGTTGAAGCTCACAATTCTCCTAGTGCTAATCCAGACCTTCATGCAACTCATCAATCTCCAGTTCATGCTGATACCCAGGGGCCAAGTGATGAAATTGACATACATAACTTGGAAGTGCCTCAGGTTTTGAATCTAGAAGCTCCACCAACTCAAGTCACTCCACAAACAACACCAAGTCCTGATGCTGATTTTAATCCAGAATTGCCTACAACACCTTCTCTACATCTAGATACTGAAGATCAGATTTTAGGTGAGCATCAGCATATGGCTGTTGATCCGAACTTAGTTGGAGATCAACACTTAGAGGATGATGTTGAAGCGTCCATAGCCTCTCATACTGTTCTTTTATCAGAGGATGTTGAAGATGTTGACTCTGTAAGTTCTGATGCTGCAAATATTGATGATACTGGTAATGCTGCTACAAATATAGATGCAGCTGGTCCTTCTGGACATGCACCTCTACAAGCTCCTTCAAAAGCTGAGATAGTCAAAAAGTTTATTACAGGGGAAGCACCAGTACTTTGGAGTGAAACTCCTAGAGGACAGGAGTGGAACACAGTTACCTTTGTTCCTACTAAAAAGATTCTTCCTGATCACTTGGCAAAAGCTGATGAGATGCTAGTTAATGATGATTTCAAAACACAGCTAAGAGCTACTGCACTTAGTACAAGGCACCTTTAAGGTCAATAATCTGTAACTCAGGCCAAGGTGGACAAGATTCAAGAAACCTTAAATCAGCAAGATACAGTTGTCAAGTTGGACAAGAAAAGGTTTTTCCAACCTTTCTTTGACAAAATTACCAACATTGAGAAAACCCAAGAGAAGCAACAATCTCAGATTGATGAAATTTTGAAGAATCAAGCTTCTCAGCAAGATCAACTCAATGAGATCCAATCCTCAATGGAATTGCTTGTCTCTCTTCTTTTACCTGCTGATGCCAAAAAGGGGGAGAAAGTAATTAAGTCCAAATGCAAACCTGATAAGACACTGAAGGGAAAGGATGGTAATGACCCGGGAAACTTTGGAATGGGTGGAGGCCATGGTCAAGGTAAAGATCATTCATCAAGTAAAGCTGTAACTACAAGTCATACTGGGAGAAGAATAACTTCTGATACTGGTAAAAGGATAAGTTCTGATGAACTTTTGGAACTTGATGAAGAAATTTCAAGACAGTTATTTCCGAAAGAAAATCCAGAAATGGACTTTGAGAGTCTAAAGAAAGAAGAAGCTAGACTTAAGTTATAAAAAGTCAACTACAAATCTGAAGCTTCTGTTGTTGAAAAGAAACTTCCTACGGCTAAAAGCATTGTGATAAAAGAAAGGACAAATCTTGTGGCAACCAAGGCCAAATCACAATTGCAGATAGATCCAATGTCCAAGGGCAAAGAAAAAGTTGGTGAACTTGTAAAGGTTTATGTGCCTCCTATGGATGAAGAAATTTCTGGTGAAGATGCTAATCTTACTCTGACTTCAAGGAAGATTTCTAAGACAACCTCTGACATGGCTCAAGTTGTTCAGAGTCAAGATATAGTTAGTTCTGATATAATTATGAAGCAAGCAACCTCTGATATAGCTCAAGTTAGCTTGATATCAGAAGATAAGTCAAAGGAAACCTCTGACATTGCTCATGTTAAATCCTCAAAGTTACTCCTACCAGGATTCACTAAAGCCAAACAGACTCAACCTTTGAAGACGGCAGCAAGTGGTTTTGAAGCAAGAGTGGTTACTGAAAAGGAAGCAAGAGATAAATCTGGATTGGGTAGTGCTAATGAAAGAAGAGTGCAAAACACAACCAATGATCCAACTTCCTTAAGTGAACCAGGTGTTGGAGCAACTCCTGAAAGATTGAATCAACTTGAATCTGTACAAATGGTTTATCATACCTTCTTGAAAGAACACATCTTGTTATATTTCATGACAGATGGAAGGGTTTACCATATAAGGGAAAATGCTATACCACAGAAGTATTTTGAGGAACTAGAACATGTTTTATTTTTACTTCAAGTGAAGGACAGATTAACAGAAAGTGCTGCAAATTATTTGAAGACTCAAATTCAGAGACAGAAGAAGCTTTATTCTATAAAGTCTGACAGCACATACTGTCCTAAGTACAAAGATCACAAGGGTGATTTTGTTGAGATGAAGCCTAATACTGCAAAGATCAGAACATATCTTGGTATTAAGGGACTTGAATTCAATTTAGAGTCTGACAAAGCCTATGTCATCAGACTAGATCAGGAGTTGAGAAAAGCAAAAATTAATGATCTCAGATATGCTATCTTCCAAACTGGTGAAGATACTGCAGAGCTTAAAGATGCTAAAAGGAGGATGATTGATGAACTCAGATATGCTGAGAGATGTTTGTTAAAGAACTATCTCAGAACAACTCCTGATATTGAAGAGATCGGAAAGTGAAGCTAAGTCAAGATCTACAACTGCTCAAATTCTGATGTGTATACAGACTGAAGTTGTTATCAGAAGTTAAAGTTGGTAAAGCTTTAAGGACTGTAAGTTGTAGTTATCTAGTCAAATTCTCATGCATTTGTACTTAATGTTTTTTATATCATCAAATATTTGTTAAACTTGTGTATTATGCTAATTTACAAGTTGGGGGAGATTGTTAGATATATTTGATAATGTCATGTCTAATATGATTTGTGTTTAGTTTTCAGATCTTACTTAAACAGGACAAATCAGTACTTGACTGGATATCAGCACTTATACTGAAGATAAAACTTAAGTTATCAGAACTTAAGGTTCAGGAGATAATATCAGGACTTAAAGGAAACTTTCAGATAAGGAAGGCGGTTGATTGAAAGGAAAGAAGATCAAGACAAACGTAAGAAGAGATATGCATGAAGAAGGAATTCTATGAAGAATAGAATACTTAGAAGAAAATATAACTGGTTGATATATTTTAGGAAGCAGAATTATATTCCATATCAATTAGCGATTATCTTGTAACTGTGTAGTATATAAACACAGACATAGGGTTTACACTATGTGTGTTATCATTATCGAGAATAATATTCATTGTAACCCTAGAAGCTCTCGTGATATTTTGCTCATCACTGAGAGAGGATAGTTCTTTATTGTAACAGAGTTTAATAAAGTTTGTTTTCTGTTACTTGTGTTCTTTGAATTCGATTTGATTGTGCTATACACTGTATTCAACCCCCCTTCTACAGTGTGAACACACTTTCACTACAAGATTTAATTTACTTTGTTCAACCATAAAAGATTCAAGAAAAGCTTAAAAATAGTAAAATACATTCACCCCACCTCTGTGTGTTATTCATTTCCTAACACCCTACTTTAAGTTATTTCTAAAGCTTTTCATTTCCGGCCTATAAAATCTCTGCATATCCTGTTGAATTATGACACTCCTTTGTCAGTTAATCTTGGCCTTTGATCTTGCACTTCAAGCTGCTTTTGTAAACTTGTCAATCTAACTGATTAGCGTTTGTTGATTGATAATCTTGGATCTTTAACTATTCTGCATTCTGTACTTGAGCTTTATTCGAGATCTCTAGTTTGTTGTATAGAGAACTGACATCTCGATAAGTATAATGGCTTATCGAGATCTCTTAGTTCTCTATAAGTGTCTTTGACTTGTCGAGGTCTCTTGAATCTTCATAAGTGAACTTGGCTTGTCGAGGTCTCCAAATTTCTGCATGTAGAATTGACTTATCGATATCTCAGATATCTCTATCTGAATTTTGAAATGTAGATATCTCTGAGATCTCTAGTGATACTTTGACTTGTCAACATATCCAATCATCATGTCTTCATTTTGGCTTGTCGATATCTCTGAATTCTCTAATGCAGAAATGACTTGTCGATATCTCAGAGATCTCTATATGAATTTTGACTTGTCGATATCCCTAAGATCTCTAATGAAACTTTGACTTGTCGATATCTCCAAACTTCACATCTTCATTTGGCTTGTCGATATCTCTGAGACTTCTGTATAAGCTATCTTGGACTTCTCGAGAAGTCATTCTACAGTTCTCGAATGACTTCTCTATATGACTTGATCTGTGACTTGTAGATATCTTGACTTGAAATATTTTTCCTAAAACAGATTTATTCAACTCCAAACTTCTTCACAATTTCTCTGAGGTATGATCTTCTTCCAGAGTTTATTTTTAGGCTTGAGACTGTTTACAGAAAAATACTCCACTCTAATCTTTCATATTTTTACAGACTCAAGTAATACAATATAAAATACAAATTTAGATTATCAAACAACTAATTCTTAGGGTTGTCAGTTTGACTTAGTCTTGTTATGATACAGGCATGTCTTGCACAACAATCTCCCTCAATTTGTGAGAAGATTGCTTATCACAAATTCATGTCTGGTAACAAGACTAACACCAATTTATAGATGAATACATACATATTGACAGAATTAATATATCTTTTATACACCAATAAATTACATGAGTACAACAAGTATCTTCATCAAATAAATTTCTCATAGCCTGTTTCTTTTCTAATGAGGTCCTTTAGATATACAAGCACTTGCAATTCCTCTTTGATTTGAGTCCCTCTTAGAGCTTCCACAAGTTTGAGCCAATCATCCAATGAATAGTCATTCAAACAATTTATTCTGAACCTTGGAAATCTACCAATTCTTATGTTTAGAAAGTTTCCATCTTCAGTCACTCTGCTCATTCCTTTTGCCTTTAGTTCCTATGATTTTTGCTCAAACATTTCTATTTCCTCAGCATATTTCCTTTCCCTCTCCTCTCTTGCAGCCTTGTCTCTTGCTCTTCTATCTTCCCTTACTACCAACCATACACACAATAAAGACCTACATGCTATTGCACTTGTATCCTTCTCCTTCATTAAGCTGATCACCCTTTTGATTTCTGTGGCTGAAAAAGTATCCATTAGTTCTCTGCCAAGTAGAGTGTAGGTGATATCATGATAATAGAATCTGACTTTCTTTAGTGATACAACGCATACTTCGACTATTTCTTCAGATAATTGTTAAAAGTAGTCTTCATCTGAGATGCACCAATTAAGTGGTAGAAAGTCAGTTTGATCAAAACAGTTCCAGATGGGCCTCTCTTTAACTTGCATCTTCTTTGGTTTTCTTCCAACATATTTGTATTGAGTTTTGATTGGTGGATTAAATGAAGGTAGGTTTGAGATTTTCTTTAGGTTGGTTTGGCTGAAGGTGATTGGTGTTTTCAGTATGGTGTTTGCAGTAAGTTTGTATAGAAGTTTAGGTTTTGAGGTTGAAGGTCGTAAGGTGTTTGAGTTTGTAGGTTTAGTGGTTTGAGAAGATTAGATTTGGATTGTTTGGAAATTTCTTTTGGTTCCTGTAGTGTCCTCCCTCTTCTTTCTTCTCCACTCATCACCCCTTTTCTGATCATCTTTCTTCTTTCTTCTACTTTGATGTCAGTTGTTCTAAAAGAGTGACTTGGATTCGATCCAGAAGGTTTTTGCTCATCATGCTTCTTTTCATAATCATCCTTATATTCTCTTAAGTTGTATTATGAATTTGGCAACATGGTGTCAGCATTTTGAAGATACCTTCCCAAGATACTGATCATCTCATCATCTTCAATCTTCTTGTTCAACCTGGACTTTAGATCAGTCTCAAGAGTCATTATCAATCTCAAGTTCCCCCTTATACAATTATTTGGAACTGTGAAGAATTTGCATCTTTTAGACTGAGGACAGATGTAGGCCACCCTTTGCTTGGATGGAGATAGGCTTTAGAAAAAGCAGCTATATGAGCCTTCTTGAGTTCATTTAGCAATTGGGTGTCCTCTGGAATCACTGGATTAACTCTGTCAACAATTATATCCAGCTCAGATGCTCTCATGGATTGAAGAGTTGAGAGAGACACCTATAGACATCTGTCCAAGCCACAATCATTTACATTTGCAATAATTCTCTTCTCCAGAAAGTTATTAGCTATGACAATCACAACTTTGAGAAAATTTATGTTGTTGGCCAAAGCTCTTTCGTAGGTAATATAGTTATTGTAAAGAGACATCCTCAAGACTGTTAGAAGTTCATTGAATTCTTGATCTTGACGTGGTCCTTCTGCAACTTTTAGAAGTCTGTCTTTTTCAACATCTTGATATAGTTTAGCTTGTGAAGAGATTTGACCCAATTGAGTTTCCTTAGATTTTCCAACTTCCCTTGATTGTTGAATCCTAGCTTCTATCTCCCCCTTAGTCTTGTTGGTAGGAAGAAGTAGTAGATTGGGAATTTTTGGTCTCATAGCTTCAGGTAGAGCAGGCAGAGGAACATTCAAGGCACCCATGATAGCTCCTAATTGAACTAAGTTTTATATTTGTAGATGTTTGTGGGAGTCTACCAAGGTCTTGATATCATTTTGTTGACTATGCACTAGAGAAGTTAAGGCTTAAACCTGAGATGTGAGTGAATCATTTGAGGATTGTAAAGTTGACAGTTGTTGTTGTAGAGCTTGAAGTTGAAGATTTGATGAAGTTGATAATGGTGGTTGAGAGCTTGAGGATCCAAAAGTATCAGAAACAGCTTCTTACAGCCATTGTGAAATCAGATGAGGTTGAGGTTGAGAAGTTGATGGTTGATCAATTGGATTTGAAGTGGATGGTAGTACTTCAGTTGAACCACCTGTGACAGATGTCACAGTTTGACTCACAACTTGAGATGTGGTTATGACAGTTTGTTATTCTCCACTATTGGTGGGAACTTCCATTGGAATTAGAGGGGAGTTGGATAGGTTATTGTCATGTACTCTAGCCTCAAACCCTTATGCTTCTTTCAAAATACTGTCACCTGAAAGTGATGTACTTGTCTCTCTCATAGCAGGGTCATTGGCAATTGAACTCCTAGCTTCAATTGTAAGTGTAATCTCGACTAGGGTTTTGAGGGGAGTTGTTCCTGCAACAGGAACCTCCAATTGAATAGGAGAGAATTTAGATAGCTCCCCCTCAGAAGTACTACCCTCAAACCTTGCAACCTGTGAAGGTTGATTTGCACATCAAGGTGCATCTGTGAACACCATAGGGTTTTCAGTGAAAACTGATGAAACCCCTGTGGTTGTGTTAATGTCATCAAGGTCTACCCCAATATGTAGCCTCTCACCAACTGATTGTGGGTCCTAGGTGGTGAGCACAGTTTCTAGAACCATGTCACTTGATGTTGGGAAAACTTGAGAGTTAGATTCAAGTGTCTGATTATAGGATGAAAAAATTTTAGAATCAGACTTTGAATCTTAGATTGAAGTGTTGGCAGCTCCCCCTGAATAGATGAGAGAGCTTCAATAGATGTGCTCTTTTTATGTGTTCCATCCTTATTTCTTCTTTCATACACTTGAATTTGTTCAAGTGTAGGTGCAGACTATGTACATGATGCACTAGAGAGAGTGCTCTTTTCAATAGAGATACCCTGTTGAGAGGATGCCCCTAGAGTCTGTTTTTGTCCCTCTTTTTCAACTACACCCTTTTGAGAGGATGCAGAGGTGGCTTGAGTGGTCAGCTCAGTTTGTTTATTCTTCTTTGTCTTTTTGACCAAGGGTGACTCTGGTTCTGTTTGTTCCTCACCACTCTCATTTATGATTGACATGTTTTTCTGCTTTCTCTTCTTTTTGCTCACTCCACCCTTTTGAGAGGATGAAGTGGTTGGTTTTCTCGCTTCTAATGGTACAGAATAAAGGATCCCAGCATTGGAAGGTCCATGTTGGTGTTCCTGTGTTTGTTCTTCCACAGGTTCAGGAACCATTGCTGCACTAGATGTTGATGTAATTTGAGACCTCATATCAGGCATGGGGTAAGGGTAAGTCTTGAATCTCTCCAACATAAAAGGAGTGATTCTAAGACTTACAGGTACCGTGTTCTTTGTAGTAAGTGATTAAAATAGAATTTTGGATACTTGCTTACAATTGCCTATTAATGATCTATTAATACCATTAAGTAAATGAATTTCTTTAACCTTATGATTTAAAGTGGACATTATAAACCTAGGAAATAATATTTCCTTACCTCTTATAGCTAGTGGCATTATGAGCCTGGTGCTCAGTTCTTCAAGGATCAGCAAGCCCACATTCAAGTGTCTGTTGTAGGCTATGGAGTGCACCAGCTTCTGGACAACACTTGATATGTTGTCATAGCCTATCTTTCTGTAGGTGAAGACCCTTATGATTGAGTTAAATAAGAAAGACCACTCTCTCCTCAGATATTTCTTGTTGAGATTGGCCAGATTGATCAACTCACTATAGTTGACAAAATCCATAAACTCGTACAGATCCTGTTGAGTGGGAACTCCATCATGTTCTCAGTAGGGATGCCCAAAACTGCATTCGCATCTTGCTCATTGAACTCGATCTGTTGGCCTCCAGTAGAGAAATTCACCACTATAGATACACCATTATCATACATAACTGTCCTCACTACAGATGTTCTCCAAAACTCATGCGCAACATCCAAGTAGAGGATTGGGTTAGCAGTCAAAACTCCTGCAAGATAGGACTCGGATAAAAATTTCACAAACCCCTTGAAAATTTCATGAGCTTGGTTAGCATTTTTGAAAGCAAGGTAGTTAGTTTCATTCTTGGGGATTGTAGCTCTATCATTGTTTAGTGCCATTGTAGTTGAGTAAGGGTGAATGGGTAAGAAAAATTAGAGAGAAAGAGCTTGAAACGAGAGAGAAATCGATGTTGAATTGGAAAATTTAGGTGACTTAGAGTTCTCGAAGGCGTAAAGAGGGGTATGTTGAGATTTCTGGGTATTTATAGTAAAAGTGAATGACTTGTCGAGAACTAAAAATAGACGTTTAGAATTTAATTATCAAGAAGTCATGTTTTTGAAATTAGATACATATCGATATGTCATTTAATTTATTCTTATAGAGAACTAAAAATGACTTATCGAGATGTCCAATAAATACCCAGTTTTCCCTGAATGGACTGAGTTTTTCTAATGTTTATTTGAATAAATCAAAATAAAATCAGAAAGAGTTTACCAAAAATATTTTACTAAAATAATTTATTGAAACAAATTATTTCAGTTCTAAGTTATTGATAAGTCTAAAATATACTTGTAGAGAACTCTGTGAGTTAACACTTGTAGAGAACTCTACAATGACGTGTCGATAAGTCATAATGAAACTTATCGAGAAGTCAGAAAAATGACTTATCGAGAACTTACTCGAGAAGTGTCAAAATGGCTTGTCGAGAAGTCAATTAGACTTATCGAGAACTCAGTTCTCTATATACTTTTGTTATTTTTGATTCTTCCTTGTGTTAATTTCATATATTGAAAATGAAAATCAACATTTAAGAAGTTTTCTTAGAAAATTCCAAGATATATTTAAATTTTGAAAAATAAATATACAGATATTTCTGAAATATTTATAAATCATATTTCAGTTAATTTCCATTTAAATCAAATTAATTTGGATTCACTTAAAAATTAATCTGCTGTAAAATATTTAGCTGAGTTCTTGCCTTTAGGATGAAGAATTTAACATTCCAATTTCACCAACAAGTCTGGTGAAAGTTGCTTCATCCAAAGGTTTAGTAAAAATATCAGCTAACTATTTTACTGTTGGAACAAAAATTAGCTCAATGGTACCATTTGCAGCATGTTCTCTAATAAAATGGTACCTTACATCAATGTGCTTTGTCATAGAGTGATTAACTGGATAAGCCACAATGGATATAGCACTAGTGTTATCACACATGATAGGAATTTTGTTCAACACTAGACCATAATCCAATAGCTAATTTCTAATCCAAAGCACTTGAGCACAATAACTTCCTTCAGCTATGTATTCGGCCTCTTCTGTAGAAGTTGACACAGATTGTTCTTTATTGCTATACCTGAAGACAAGTCTTTGTCCTAGAAATTGACAGCTTCCACTTGTACTCTTTCTGTTAACCCTGCATCTAGCAAAATCTGCATCTGTGTATCCAATATCTTGAAATCATGTTCCCTAAGGATACCATAATCCCAAGTTTGGAGTACCCTTTAGATATCTGAAAATTCTCTTCACAACCATCAAATGTGATTTTTTTGGATTGGCTTGAAATCTTGCACATAAACATGTTGCAAACATGATGTCTGATCTACTTGCAGTATAGTACAGCAAAGATCCAATCATTCCTCTATAGCTTGAAATATCTACATTTTTTCCCTTTTTATCTTTATCCAACTTTGTAGTTGTAGACATAGGTGTAGATGCAGGTAAACAATCAACCATACCAAACTTCTTCAATAAATCCTTGACATACTTAGTTTGGCTGATGAAAATTCCATCACTTCTTTGACTGACTTGAAGTCCAAGAAAGTAAATCAATTCCCCCATCATACTCATTTCATATTCACTCTGCATAAGCTTAGAGAATCTTTGACAAAGCTTTTCATTAGTGGATCCAAAGATGATATCATCCACATAAATCTGAACTAGGATCATATCACCACCATGTAGCTTGTAGAAGAGTGTCTTGTCTATCGTTCCTCTAATGAATCCATGTTTCAGTAGAAATTCTGACAGTATGTCATACCAGGCTCTAGGTGCTTATTTTAGTCTATAGAAAGCCTTGAGCAACTTGTATACAAAATCTGGAAATTATGGATCTTTAAAGCCAGGTGGCTATTGCACATAAACTTCTTCTTCCAACTCGCCATTAAGGAAGGCACTCTTGATATCCATTTGATACACTTTAAAATTTGAGTGTGCAGAAAATGCAAGAAAGATCCTTATTGCTTCAAGTCGTGCAACTGGAGCAAAAGTTTCATCATAATCAATTCCTTCTTCCTATGAGTATCCTCTTGTAACCAACCTTGCTTTATTTCTGATTACAATTCCATTTTCATCCATTTTATTCCTGAACACCCACTTAGTTCCAATTACACTTCTGTTCTTTGGTGCATGAATTAATTCCCGAACTTTATATCTTTCAAACTAATTTAGCTCCTCTTGCATAGCAGATATCCAATCAGGATCAAGTAGAGCTTCTTCAGTTTTCTTTGGCTCAACTTATGAAAGAAAATATGCATGTAGACATTCATTTACAGTTTCACTTCTAGTTCTCACCCCAACTGTTCGATCACCAACAATTACTTCTCTAATGTGACTTCTATCCCACTTTATGGTGTGATTTTGTTGACTTGAGCTTTCTACATTTCCTTCACCATTGGCATGACTTGCAGAACCTTCTTCTCTTTCTCCCAATGAGTTTGTACTATCGAATTCAGGTACATTAGATGAGCTTCCATTCTCACGATTTACTTGATCAGTAGACTCTTCATCGATTCTGTGATTTGTGTTGACTTCAGCTCCATCCTCAGAATCACTGTCAATTTTGAGGTTTCCAAATTGTAGGGTCTCAGCTTCATTTTCACTAAGGCATTCCAAGCCTGGACATTTGTCATCATCAAAAGTAACATTTGTGCTTTCCATGATTTTCTTCTGTTCAATCACATAGACTTTGTATGCAGTTCTCTCCAATAAATATCCAAGAAAAATTACCTCAAAACTTTAGAATTAAATTTTCCCACATATAGCACTTGCTTCCAAACACATGAAGATGCTTTACAGTAGGCTTCCTTCTTGATAAGATTGAGTATGGTGATTTTCTAAGATTCTTGTTGATGAGATATCTGTTTTGAGTGTAGCATGCAGTGTTGACAGCTTCTTTCTAAAAACTAGTTGGAAAATTGGCATCTTATAGCATTGTTCTAGAAGCCTCTACTAGTGTTCTGTTATTTCTCTCAACTACCCCATTCTGCTGAGGTTTTCTTGCAGCTGAGAAATCCTGAACAATGTCCTTGTCTTTACATAATTCAGTTAAGGTTGCAATCCTGAATTCTGTGCCATTGTCACTCCTCAATCTTTTCACACATTCTTGATCTTTAGCCTGCTTCTCAATCTTCTTGATGTGTTCAATTATGATGTGTGGGGTTTCATCTTTTGAGTCATAAATTCTACCCATGTGTACCTTGAGTAGTCATCCATCATCACAAGTGCATACTTCTTTATTAAAATTGACAGGACATTAACTGGTCCAAATAAATCCATGTGAATAAGTTACAAAGGTGCACTTATGGAATTCACAGTTTTACTCTTGTGACTTGATCTCTTCATTTTTTCCCTTTTGACAAGCATCACATACTTCATCTTGAGCAAACTCCAGGTTTGGCATATCTCTCACTGACTCCTTCTTGACTAGAGTGTTTATTACTTTGAAATTCAAGTGAGACAGCTTCTTATGCCATAGCTTGCTTTGCTCTACAGAGGCCTTAGTGTAGAAGTAACAAATTTCATCCTCATTTGTTGAGTCCAAGTCTGCAATAAATAAGCTTCCCTTCCTTGCTCTTTTCAGAGCAACTTCACCAGTCTTTTTGCTTATAAAAGTACATTCTTATTTGTCAAATGAAACCTTGAATCCTTTGTCGGCAAATTGACTAACACAAAAAAGATTCACTTCAAGACCAGCTACTAGTGCTACATCTTCAATGACAACATTTATAGAAATAATCTTGCCATATCCCATTGTAAACCCTTTGATGTTGTCTCTAAAGGTTACTAATGGGCCATCCTTCTCCTCAAATTGTGATAGCAGGGCCATATCACCTGTCATATATCTTGAGCATCCACTGTCTATGATCCATATGACTTTTTTCCCTTTGCACTGCACACAATGAGTTTAGGTGTGTTTAGTAACCCAAGCAGTGTTGGGTACTTTTCTCTTGTTAACAGATTTGACAGAGGTAGAGTGTGATGATTTAAAAAGAATAGAATTCATTGAATGATGTGCATTGTCTTTTTAGCTAAAGACTCAATATTGATTTCCTTAAGATCAACTCTTAACTTGTGGCAACTTGTCATTACTTTCATGTTGCAAGGTATGCAATCAAACTTGTAACAAATAAGTAGGGATCTTCAGTTTTTGCTTCATTGTACTTGCATGCTCCCACTCCTGGCTTACTAACAACCTTTTTGCAAAGGTGAATTAGATAATTAACAGAGCCACGTCTTTGACATTGTTTTCTTGGAGCATCTGCAGCAGATGCAAAGTTATTTCTTTTGTTTACCCCTACTTTCCCATTTCTATTTTTCTTCTTCTTTCCTGCATTCTCAGTTTTGACTTCCTTCATTGGTTTCTTGGGTGTTTGATCCACCGTGGGCTTCGTCTCAGCTTTAGGAGTTGTAGTTGATTCTGTGCATTTCTTCTCTTTGTCTTCATCAGCAAGTTCTTACTTTATCAACAACTCAACTTCACTAAATTTTGCTTCACATGCTTTCAACAAAGGTGCATCCACTTTCCTCAGCATAACTGGGACATCTTTATCTACTTTGGTTTTGCCTCTGTCACCTTCGACCTTTTTGTTGATGTTCAAAGCATCATTATCCAAGCCAATAGCTATGTTTGCACATGGCTTATTCTTCTCATGGTATTGACCCACTAATTGAAATGCATTCCTGAATGATTTAAGTTTCACCTCATTCTTCTCAATCTTCTCTCTTGACACAGCTTCAATCTCATTGGCACACTTCAACTTGTTCTTTAGATACTCATTTTCTTGCTTGACTGCCTCAAACTCCTATTTCTCACTCTCAAGCTTCTCATAAGCCTTAGTTAGCCTACTGGTCTCCTCAGTAGCTGCTACCATGCTAGTGTGGATATAAAACATTTCTATGTTCATCTTTTCAACAGTCTCCTTATGTTGACTTTTATTTAAATCAATAGTGGTAAGAGTTGGAACCTGAGCTTTTGATGAGGATGAATCTCTGTGTTCCAAGGTCATGAGTGCATAGTTTCCTACTTCCTCATCATCATCATTGTCTGAATCATCCCAACTCTTTCCCTCTGCAATATAAGCTTTTCCCTGTTACTTTCTTTGAAGAGCCTCATACTTTACCTCTAATTCAAGATAAGCCTTGTTCTTCTTCACCTTTTTAGGCTTCCTGCATTCTGTAGCAAAATGACCCAATTCATCATAATTGAAGCACCTGATCTTTCACCTGTCTACAGATCCTGTTTTGTAGCCATTTTTACTTCCAGAATTGAACTGTGTCTTTCCCTTCCAACTGTTGTCTTGGTTGGATGTTTGTCCCTTATTTCTGAAGAACTTTGGCTTCTTTACTTTAATTTTAGAGAATTTCCTTGCTAAGTAAGCCATGGAATGATCTAACTCATCCAATTCATCCAGGGTGTAGAATTCATACTCTTCAAGTTCAAGAATAACTTGCTTATGTGGTTCCTTGTTCTTTTGTTCACTAATTGAAATAACTAGAGTATGCACTTCCATCATCAGATGATTGGCTGTCATTAACAATTAGGGCACTTGAACAATTCACAATGTGTCCTTGACCAGCTCTCAAGGATTTTCTTTAGATTATTTCCAGTTCATATATTTTTAGAATACCATACAAAACCTCAGTGTCATCATGCCCAAGTCTCTCCCTTCTCTTATTGCTGAAATCTTCTTTTCTAAGTGGTCAGGAAGGGTGAGCAAAAATTTCAAGTTAACCTCCTCAGCTTCATAGTATTTGTCATGAAGTTACAAGTCATTTATCAGCTTGTTGAATCTTTCAAAGACATCAGTTATACTCTCCTTTGGTTTAGCCATAAAACCCTCATATTGAGAAACCAAAATCCTCCTTTGATTTGACCTGACCTCCTCTATTACCTCACATAGAATCTTTATTTTCTCCCATATCTGTTTGGCTGTGTCAGAGTTGATAATGTTGTTGCACATTACATTGTCAAATGACTCTATTAAAATCAGTTGCAAGCCATTATCCAGAGGGACTTTTTCTTTTTCAGGTTCAGTGTACTTTGAGGGATCTTTAGGTGTATAATGAGCTGGGATGACCATGTCTCCATCTATAGATTCATCAACTCTTTCCATGGGAGTGAAAGGACTATTCTTGAGAATCTGAACATATAATGGGTTGACCATCTTTATAAACAACATCATCTTCTTCTTCCATAGTTTGTAGTTAGTTTTATCAAAGGCTAGGATTTTAATACTGCTAATCTTCTGTGTATTCATTCTTTCAAGATCTTTAATATGTTTGCTTTCAGATTTTACTCTAATACCACTTGTTAGGTAATGAATACAACACAAGGGGGTGAATGTGTTTTAGACAGTTTTAATGGCTTTTTGATTTTCTTTAACTTGGTGATCAAAGCAGATAAGAAATATAATAATATTATGCTAACTGAAATAAATACAGTGCACACAATATTTCAAAACTCACTTAATTTTATATAAAAATCAAGCTAGTGTTTTGCTACAAATTTTGGGTTCTTTATATGTTAAGAACTCAGCTTCTTCCTTGAGAGAGTTACAAGAAAAATTAGATCTGGTTTATACAATTAAAAGCAAAGGACCGGTGTTTACTTTATAGATTAGTAAAACACTGGTTTACACGACATGTAAAGAAATGTACTAAACTCTACTTTAAGTTATCTCTAAAGCTTTTCATTTCTAGCCTAGCAAATCTCTACATATCCTGTTGAATTGTGAAACTCCTTTGTCAGTTAATCTTGGCCTTTGATCTTGCACTTTTCAAGCTGTTTTTGTAGACTTGTCAATCTAGCTGATTAGATCATTTTTTGATTGATAATCTTGGATCTTTAACTTTTCAGCATTCAGTACTTGAGCTTCATTCGAGATCTCCAGTTTGATGTATAGAGAACTGACATCTCGATAGTATAATGGCTTATCGAGATCTCTTAATTCTCTATAAGTGTCTTTGACTTGTCGAGGTCTCTTGAATCTTCATAAGTGAACTTGGCTTGTCGAGGTCTCCAAATTTCTGCATGTAGAATTGACTTGTCGATATCTCAAAGATCTCTATATGAATTTTGACTTGTAGATATCTCTGAGATCTCTATGATACTTTGAATTGTCGATATCTCCAATCTTCATGTCTTCATTTTGACCTGTCGATATCTCTGAATTCTCTAGTGCAGAAATGACTTGTCGATATCTCAAAGAACTCTATATGAATTTTGACTTGTCGATATCTCTGAGATCTCTAATGAAACTTTGACTTGTCGATATCTCCAATCTTCACATCTTCATTTGGCTTCTCGATATCTCTGAAACTTCTCTATAAGCTATCTTCGACTTCTCGATAAGTCATCCTGGAGTTCTCGAATGACTTCTCTATATGACTTGATCTGTGACTTGTAGATATCTTGACTTAGAATATTTTTCTTAAAACAAATTTATTCAACTCCAAACTTCTTCACAATTTCTCTGAGGCATGATCTTCTTGATCTTCTTCCAGAGTTTATTTTTAGGCTTGAGACTATTTACAGAAAAATACTCCACTCTAATATTTCACATTTTTACAGACTCAAGTAATACAATACAAAATACAAATTTAGATTATCAAACAACTAATTCTTAGGGTTGTCAGTTTGACTTAGTCTTGTTATGATACAGGCATGTCTTGCACAACAAAGATGTCAAAGTGTGAGATGTTAAATTCAGGGGGAGACTGTACTCTTTTTCCTTCGTCAAGGTTTTTATCCCAATGGGTTTTTTCTTGCAAGGTTTTAACGAGGCAGTTAATCTCTGTAGTAAACTCGCATTTGACAATCAAGTGAGAGTGTTATAATATAATAATGATTGTCAAAACTTAATAAAGAAGACTAATAAAACTTATTGAGGAAGTCTCTCAAAACTTATCGAGGAAGACTTGCACAACTTCTTAGAGAAGAAATTTAATAAGGAAGAATTGTAAAGCTTATTAAGGAAGATTTACGAAACTTACTAGTAAAGAACTAAGATACTTATCAAAGAAGATTTAGATAACTTCTTTAGTAACTCTTGTCAACCAACCTCTTTACCTTTAGTTATTGAAATCATATATAATGAAATATATTGAAATACAATTCTCTTTTCAACTTTTATTCTCTCTATACATGCAATTATTAAGTTATTCATAATCAAGTAATTGAAGATTTACAACACGTTATTTACGATATAATGTTTAAAATAATTAGTATTAAAAATTAAATCAAGTCAGGATAATTATATAATTTCAGCGAGGACCAATCAACTATAAAATTTTTAATGTTTCGTTTATCATAATATACTAGCCTAAAATTTGTGTTATCACAGATTATTTTCAACATAATTTTTTTGAATTTAATTTGAAGTCAAAATTTTAAGTTATGAAACTTATTTATTTGAAATTTTAATAATATGATTTAATAATCTATATTATATTGTAATAAACGAAACATTAAAACTTTGGTTGGTTGGTTGGTCATTCTAATTCAGACATTCTAATCCTAATTGATATTAAAGTCAACTTCCTCTACCAATTTATATTCCAATTCATGTTGAACTATGTATTATTATATTTGATATTAAAGTTAAGTCTTTTACAAATTTAAATTCTAATTCATATTGATTTTTATATTATTCTAGTTAATACCGAAGTCAACTTATTCTATATACACATCTAAGTGTATAAGTTAGTGATACTACAGTTTTTAAAAATAATGTAATGATTGAAATTTATATTTTTATTGATATTTATAGGTGTGTTTACGAAATATTATTATATTTAATTAAAAGGTAAATTTTAGCTAAGACTAGTAGTATACGAATTGTCAACCGACCAAATGGAACTAATTATATTCAGGTTTATATTAGTTTAATATGTTTAAACCCGAATCAGTGGTAAAATTTTATACGTTAATAATAAAAAAATATGTTAGCTTGAGGCCCGTTATATCAACCAAATTCAGCTAATTATACTTACGATTTTCTTTAATTTTATTTTAGCCTGGGGTGATAATTATTTTATTTTAGATTGAATGGATAATATGCATTATTTTGTTTTAGTTTGATGATATTATATCGATCCACGAATAAACTTTTAAATTTTTATTTTGTTATAGTCTAATTCAATAATATAATATTTTTAGCGGGATCAATAATATTTATTATTTTATTTTAGCCCGATTCTTCAAACCCAACTAACTATATATAGTTTTTTTTAATTTTTTATTTAAAATTGGATAAATATTATAATTTTGTTTAACTTGGTTGGGTGAATTATATATATATTTTTTGTTTTAACGAAAATCATTAGACATATTATAATTTTATTATAAATATTTATCAATTTATAAAAGTATTTTATTTTAAATATTATTATTACTGCCGGCCAATTGTTACATTATAGATAGTATAAATAGTGTAGATTATAGATAAAAAATGAGGACTGTTGGACTTCCTAAACCCGACCCCCGAAATTCGAAACCTGGCTTTGCTCCAAAACCATCATCGAAAGCAGCAGGAAAAGACAAAAGTAACCTGTTGTTAATTTAACTTGTTAAAAATGGTCTGTTTCTCAAGCACAAACACAGTTTATGTGTGAGCACTAAAGCAGACACTAAGACAAAACACAAGGCCTTTTACAAAACCCCAACATTTTCGTGATCATTTTACTTACAAACCCAACAACCTAAGCTCATAATCTTCTGTTTATGTAAGTCTCTGTCTCTGTACAATCTTTTTTTTTTTGCTTTATTTTTTCATTCAATTAGGGTTTTGTTCTATACACTTGTGTATATCAGTTTTTATTTATCTCTTGCATGCAAATATATTTAGTTTGATTTCAGTGAGTTGAATTTCAGGGTTACAATTTTTGGGTTTTTTAAGAGTTTGTTGTGTATAATATTTGTGTATTTTTTAGGCTAATTATGATGTATGTAATGTTGTTTATGTGGGTTTGTCTCTGTTTTGCATTTTATGTAAATGTAATTTCAAGATTTTGTAAAATGTGGATGAAAGTTTCGAAAATCATTTTTCTGGGTTTTGGTGGGTTTTTTTTAAAAATATGGGGTTTGTGTTTGATTTGTTATTGTATAATGTGGGGTTTGTAAATTTGTATTTGACATGCAACGATGATTTTTAGTTTTTATATGGAGGTGATTTTTATGGTTTTTGTTGGAGAATGGAATTTACGGAAAATGGGGTTTTAGAGTTTTACTTGGGGTTCAAAATGGAAAGGGCTTAAAGAAAGTTGGTGTTTTATTTTTTGGATAGGTGTAGGCGGAATTTTCACTTTTTCGTTACCACGGTTGTGATTTTGCAGGTAATGGGCAAGTCAGATTACATGGACGTAGACATAGACATAGACGATCTCTTTGAGGACGACTTAGGAGATCTAGGAGAACCCTTTTTAAATAATGTTTGTAAAAAGGCAGCAACGTCCTTTTTTGAACAACATGGACTGATTAGTCACCAGCTCAATTCATATAATGATTTTATTAAACACGGTATCCAGAATGTGTTTGATTCTATTGGTGAGATAACAGTCCAGCCTGGGTATGATCCATCTAAAAAGGGTGATGGCGATTGGAGGTATGCGTCAGTGAAGTTCGGAAAGGTCAAGCTTGACCCACCAACATTTTTCACGGGCGAGAAGTTCTCTACTGATAATGCTATAGATTTTGTGGACTTCTATCCCAGACATGCTCGGCTTCAAAATATGACGTATTCTTCGAAGATGAAAGTTGAGGTTCAGCTACAGGTAAGATTTAAAAGAGTTGCAACTTGCAAATATTCAATTATTTTCCGTTTCCCTTAATAAGTGAACATCTACAGTTACTACATGTAGTTTTAGTATGCATCTAATTACTTGTGTTTTGAAGCGACTTTGTCTATTTGGTGCGTGTTGAGTACTTTACTGTAGTTGGTGAATATGGATAAAAGGATTGTAAGGGCGATGCCGAAAGGTTTACATTGACTTTTGTGTGGGTGCAAAAGTGCAAATGTGTCTATAATGGTTTGAATTGAATATTGAATGTGACAAACTAGAGCACACCATGCTAGCATTTTGATATCTTTAAAATCCCTTTCTTTGTGACGTCCTCTGAAATATAAGTTCTGTAACTTGATACACCAGTTCCCAGTGCCAGATTGTGTAACCACTTATTTTATAAATTGTACACCCCTGACCATTTCTGTATAATATAGGATTGATAAGATTATCTATCCGCTCCCTGAATATGGTGTACATGCTAATTTCAGTTTAAAACTATTTTTAAATAGCAATGAGAACATACTTCAGGTTAAACTATGGTGTCATTCTTTATCTTCTCTTAAAAATGAATGATATATGAATATATATTCTTCATTTGTATGAGATTTGGCTGCCATGATAATCTGCTAAACATCCATGGAATATTTGAATTTTGTTTTAAATTTTCAATTTTATGTTTCAGTTCAGAAACTTGCGAGCTCACTTTTTTATTTTAATGATTGCCTTCACCGACTAAACATTATATCCTCATAAGTTGCACCAACAGTGAGAAATGGACCAATTCACTTGGACATGGTGCAGAAAACTTGGGTATTGCTATAAATAACTAACTATTAATAGCATTCATTCAAATATGAAGGACCGAAACATTCTCCTTGCTGTAGTCGTAATTATTTTCATATCTTATTGTGGTTGTGTATGTGAATATTTAGGTATATACCCAGAAGATGGTTAGGAGTGACAAGTTTAAAACTGGGAAAGAACAGCATGTTGACAAAGCTGTCTGTAAGGAGATTCGGGAGGAGATTCCTATTGGAACGC
This sequence comes from Apium graveolens, assembly GCF_009905375.1. NCBI lineage: Eukaryota > Viridiplantae > Streptophyta > Magnoliopsida > Apiales > Apiaceae > Apium > Apium graveolens. Next base: position 23,487,532 of record NC_133654.1, on the reverse strand, counting down.
TTCCAGTGATGGTAAACTCTGATTTATGCTGGATGAAAAAAGCTAAGCAAGGTGATTGTTATTTTGATCATGGAGGCTATTTCATAATCAAAGGAGCTGAGAAGGTTAAGAATTTGTTTAATTTTTTCCAGCATATTATTATATCTTACGGAATATTTTTACATGCATTGAAATTGATATCTTAAAAGTTTTAAATGTGGTCATATTTGTCAGCTGGAAATATTCTTGGTATAAACTATTGACTCAAGATCAGGGTTCAGGGACAGAATTAGGATATGAGATTCCGGCGTGAAAATTTTTCAACGACTTAGTCCGTATATACTAATAATGTATAGATATTTTAATGTGTATTAATTAATAAAAAAAGACAAATTCTTTTACATGTCTAAAACATTTTTGGTGGTTAAGATAATAAATCTCGTTCCTAAAGACATTTTTAGCTGATTAGATTGGTAAACTGAGGAAGAATCACCAAGGCATATGCATCCTACCTCCAGGTTAATTGACACAGATGAAACAGAAAATATATTCTCAACAAATCAGACACCTTGTATCTCGAATAACAATACTCCCATTCCCAACCCTCGCAGTAAATCAAACATCAGAACCTTACTTCATTTGGATCCCATATAAAATTTTTGTGTTCTTGCCTCCTTCGGCTCTCAGATATAAGCCCTAGTATTCACGTTGTTAATAGATTTGCTGAAAGAATCATTGATGTGGTCTACAGATAATTGTAGTTTCAATATCATCATTTTCAAAAGCTATATTATTTTAACTATGTTAAGAATGGAATAGCCTGTCAATTCATTTATATAATGTGGCAGTATAACTTATGGACAAGTAAGTCTTGTGTACCAAGTATTATTAACTTTTATGTAATATTGTGCTGTACTTGTGTAGCTGACTGTAACATTTCCTGAATCAACTGCAGACCTTTGTCGCTCAAGAACAGATCTGCTTGAAGAGGCTGTGGTTGGCTAGCAATCCTTATTGGACGGCTTCATATCGTCATGCTTTCAAAAGAAAAAGAGTCCTTGTAAAACTGTCAGACCCTAAAAGTGATGACATCGGAGGTGGCGAAAAAATTCTTACAGTATACTTTTTGGGGATAGAGATTCCAATATGGATATTATTTTTTGCTCTTGGTGCATCCTCTGATAAAGAAGTTGTTAACTTGATTGATGTTGATGTTAAAGATGGCAGAATTGTAAATATAATTATTGCTTCAGTTCATCACGCTGACAAAGAGTGTGATGAGGAGTGTGGACAGAAGTTCCGTAGAAGAGCAATGGCTCTTAAATATGTAGAAAAGAAACTTAAAAGTTGCCAGTTTCCCCCTGCAGAATCTGTTGAAGATTGCATTAATAAGTATCTATTTTCCAGTCTTGCTGGATTCAAGCAGAAGGCTCGCGTTCTTGCTTATATGGTGAAATGCCTCTTGCAGGCTTACACTGGTCGTAGAAAAGTTGATAACAGGGATGATTTCAGAAACAAGAGGTTAGAGTTGGCTGGCGAGTTACTTGAGCGCGAGCTTAAAGTTCATCTTAAACATGCTGAAAAATACATGGTCAGGGTTATGCAGAAAGATCTTTACAATGATAAAGTTGAGTTTATTGAACGCTATCTGGATTCGTCAATCATTACAAATGGTCTTTCAAGGGCATTCTCCACAGGTACTTGGTCTCATCCATACATCAGAGGGGAAAGGACCTCAGGTGTAGTGGCCAATCTTGGTCGAACTAATCCATTGCAAATGATTGCTGAAATGAGGAGAACACGTCAGCATGTTAATTTCACAGGGAGAGTTGGTGATGCAAGATACCCGTTAGTAATTTTATCTATAAACTCATGTTGCAAATGCTACTTTATCTGATATCTTGGCATCTTTAATTTCCCCTGGGTTTTCAACAATAACAATGACAATAAAATACAATTGCCATGCTGCTTAAACATAATCGTTGCAAGGTACTATGCTAACATGAGATGTCAGATGGTTACAGTATGTCGGGAAGAAATTCATCTACTTCCTTTTTATCTTTTTTATTTTTAGGAGAAATGTTTTTTGAAGTTTCACTTTTTGTGGAGATTCTTTTGTTTCTTATTATTAACTGGTACTTTTCAAGCTAGATATTGTATATGTATAGACTTGGATGTTATTTACCATAGAAGAATGCCTACATTAAGAAACTAGGTACCAACAGAGGCAAACAATAAATTTCCTTCTCGTTTTAATTTTGTTCTGTGCAATTATTTAAGTTACCGGGTGTTATAAGCTGCATGTTTTTTTGTTTTGTGATTGGGAATCTTACTAAAGGAGTTATATGTTTTCAACTCTTTTTTAAATTAAACCTTATCAACATTGTGAGAAGACATGGACTCTTATGTGTAATGCTGCTGGTGCAGGCACCCTTCTCACTGGGGGAAGTTATGTTTTCTCTCTACTCCTGATGGAGAAAATTGTGGCCTCATAAAAAATCTGGCTAGCACTGGGCTTGTCAGTACAACTGTATATGAGTCGATACTTGAAACACTACTCGCATGTGGAATGGAGGAATTGGTAGATGATACTTCGTCTTCTCTTCGTGGTAAGGACAATATATTCCTGGATGGAGAATTGGTTGGAATGTGTGAAGATTCCACATCATTTGTCACAGAGTTACGAAATATGAGACGCTCAAAGGAACTTCCCCACCAGGTTCTCTTTTGTTACTCTTATTATATTGGCTTGGATAGTGTCACTATGCATAACTGTTAAATTTGGTTTCTATTAATTTTTAAAGGACATCATGTCTGGTGCTACATGCACCTGCTGTTATTTGTTTTCTTATTTAACTTGATCTTTCACATCAGGCATAATTATCTATTTGGGTTCTAATTTCTAAGTAATTGTACTGGTTATTTCTTGCAGGTGGAGATTAAAAGAGATGAGAAAAATAGAGAAGTGCGCATTTTTTGTGATGCTGGAAGGATTTTACGCCCTCTCTTAGTTGTCAACAATTTGAAAAAAATTAAAATAATGAAGGGGGGAGATTACTCTTTTCAGTCTCTTTTGGATGCTGGAGTAATTGAGCTGATTGGGACTGAAGAGGAGGAAGACTGTTGCACAGCATGGGGGATCAAATATCTCATGATGAAAAACAGCGGAGATGCACCCAAGAGATACACACACTGTGAACTTGACATGTCATTCCTCTTGGGTTTAAGTGCCGGACTGACACCCTTTTGTAATCATGACCATGCAAGGAGAGCCCTCTACCAATCACAGAAGCATTCGCATCAGGCCATTGGTTTTTCTACTACCAACCCAAGTATCAGAGTTGACACAAATACAAATCAGTTATATTATCCTCAAAGACCACTTTTCCGGACAATGCTTTCCGAATGTCTTGGAAAGACGGATAACAGCAAGATGCTTCCTAAGCCTGAATTTTATAATGGGCAGTGCGCTATAGTAGCGGTAAATGTTCACCTTGGTTACAACCAAGAAGATTCCTTGGTTATGAATCGCTCTTCACTGGAGCGGGGTATGTTTCGATCAGAGCACATCAGAAGTTACAAGTCTGATGTCAACAATAAAGAAGCCCTTCCTAAGAAGCAGAAAATGGAGGATGCAATAAACTTTGGAAAGATTCCAAGTAAAATTGGTCGGGTTGACAGCTTAGATGAGGACGGTTTTCCGTTTATTGGTGCCAACCTGCAGACTGGTGATATTGTTATTGGAAAACATGCAGAATCAGGGATTGATCAAAGTGTCAAACTAAAACATACAGAAAAGGGCATGGTTCAGAAAGTTATACTTTCTTCAAATGATGAAGGAAAAAACTTTGCTGTGGTATCTTTAAGACAGGTGATCTTCTTTTGATTGTATGTTTTCAGTAATTCAGCTTAATGTATTTATATACTCCACATATCTATTCATCTTTGAAGTTCTTCTTGATAGCATCTATTAAAATAAATTTGTCTGCATACAAGTCATTAGATGCTTAATTTCTCTGTCTCATCAGTCACCACATTCTTAAACGATTAAATTTCGACTGCTGTTTGTAGTTCTCATGTATTCTGTTTTATCATGTAGCTGCCAAAGATTTTACGACTTCAGTTAACATGCTTGCATTCTACAAGTTAACTAAATGTTGGCATATAAATATATGTAAATGAGACAAATATAAAAAAAACAATAATTACATGGCTTTTCATTTCCCCTGCACCCTTGATGTTCACCTCTTCGAAATGCTTTCCTTTGTACATGGACAAAAACAATGGCATACATTGCATAGCCATCACTTACAAACTTGACTATATTGTGTAGGTCCGGTCCCCATGTCTTGGAGATAAGTTTTCTAGCATGCACGGGCAAAAGGGTGTTCTAGGTTTTCTGGAATCTCAGGAGAACTTCCCTTTCACTAGGCAAGGCATAGTTCCGGATATTGTCATAAACCCACATGCATTTCCTTCGCGCCAAACTCCGGGCCAGCTTCTGGAGGCTGCTTTGGGAAAAGGGATTGCCCTTGGGGGTAAAGAAAGATATGCCACCCCTTTCTCCACTGTATCTGTTGATGCCATAACAGATCAACTTCATAGGTAAAACTGTCATACTCAAAGCAGCAAGGCACAAGAATGGTACTTATTAATGTTAATGTTAGCTTACTTTGGATATCTTTTTCCAATTGAGTTGCTTATGAAACTTCTGAAGGCTAGATACAGGAAAGTGATGCAGTATTTTTGTTTTATTGGTTATGATTCATTACGGTATATTTAGGGAAGTAACAGTCGAACAGAGATAAATGAAGTGAGTTTATGTTGTGTTTGGTTGCGAAGTATGAATTGGAAAGGAATGGAATGAGATTTAAAGTACAAAAAGTTCACATTTAAAACTTTCATTATTTCCTCCATTCCATTCATAACAACCCAAACTATAATTAAACATTCCAATTTGAGAGAATGCTCTATTCCTTGCCACACCCATTTTCTTCACAATTCATATATATATATTTGCAGTCCATCATATTATTTCCATTCTTCCCTCCAACTCATCAATTTCCTTCGATTTCATCCACCAAACACAACATTAGAGATTTAAAGAAAACCTCAACTAGGTCAGACAGCCTAGATTTTTACACTAAATTGTCTCTAAATTCCTGTATTATGTAGTCCTTGTAGTACCAGAATTGCTTTTACTTGTCAACCAATAATTACAATGAGGCTGGTCTCTGATTCACCTATCTCTGTGTATATATATTGAAGGGCCGGTTTTTGTAGATGGGGAAACGAAAGAGTGTACAATGGGCGCACTGGTGAAATGATTCGTTCCCTGGTGTTTATGGGCCCAACCTGCTACCAGCGCTTGATCCATATGGCTGAAGACAAGGTAAAGTTTAGGAACACAGGGCCTGTTCATCCTCTCACCAGACAACCAGTTGCTGACAGAAAGCGTTTTGGAGGAATCAAGTTTGGGGAGATGGAGCGTGATTGCCTCATTGCCCACGGAGCCTCAGCTAATTTGCACGAACGACTTTTCACACTCAGTGACTGCTCGCAGATGCATATATGTCGCAAGTGCAAACACCCAGTAAATGTGATCCAGAGGACAGTGGATGGGCGCAAGATTCGTGGCCCGTATTGCCGCTTTTGCGAGTCCTGGGAAGACATTGTTAAAGCAAGTGTGCCTTATGGAGCGAAGCTACTTTGCCAGGAGCTTTTCAGCATGGGCATATCTCTGAAGTTTGAAACTCGGTTGTGTTGAGATCCCTTCAAATCTTTAGTGATTAGTGGTATTCTTTTGAATTAAGAAGTTAATGCTATATTTTGTCAGTCTCCTTGGCACCTGGCAGTCCCATTAGAGTGGACAACTTTTAATACTCAGCAAGTACATTTTTCAGGTGGTATATTACTACTAATATATTTTGGTGGTTACTCACTTACTCTACGTTTTATGTCCATATTATTTTTGTTTTTTTATTTATCACTAAAATATAATATAAAATACAGAAACTGTTATTCCTAATATGTGCCATTTAAATTTAAATAAAACCCCATTAATATAAAAACACAAGATTAAATGTTCGATTTGTAACATAAATGTTAAATTTGTTATTTACGACATACCGACCAAAAAAAAATCACATCGCACTTGTGACATATTAAAAATTGCATTTATATTAGGGTAACAAGCTTAAAAAGGACCGTGTATTGGGTAAATTCCCTTTATATTATTATCTTCAATTATTGATAAAAAAAATTAATTTTGAATAGGAGACATTGTAAAAGACTAAAAGCTAGTAGTTGCACTAAAAATTGGGTGTTTCTAAAATTTTGGGCTCTAACCGGTCTGTTTTAATTTCTTTTACCTACGTAGTTTAGGAATCGTAGCTTAATTAGGATTTGTCGATTTAATTTATAGATTAATTAGGATTGTGAAAGCTCGCTTCAGATTAGGATTAGGAACATAGTAGTTCTATATATATTGAATTTGACGAACATCATAAAATTCGTGATAACATACAAAAGATAATGGGAACTTTTGTACTTGATGCCCTAAGAACATCACTAGTTTCTTGCATAAGTTCAGACATTAATGGCAGCGCCTTGGTCTCGAAAGACCAGTTGCGCGAAGAACTTGAACAGTTTGATGAGTCTAAGGTTGGCGTGAAAGGCCTAGTTGATTCAGGAATCACATCCATTCCACGCATCTTTCACCAGCCACCCGAGAATTTAAGTGATCCACATTGCGTAACACGAACCTTGGATATACCTGTCATTGACCTGGCTACTGCTGACAGGTCTGTCGTAGTGAGACAAGTCCAAGAAGCATCATCTACCGTTGGATTCTTTCAAATAATCAATCATGGCATTCCTTTGTGTCTTATGGATGATGTGATTTTGGCGATCAAAGCTTTTAACGAGCTCGAACCAGAGTTGAAATCGCAGTACTATTGTCGTCAGTCAAATGAGCAGGGAGTACTTTACTTTGGCTCGAGCTTACATCTGAATGAATCAGAAGGCGCTAGCTGGAAGGACACGTTGGTTGTAGCATTGGGACCGGAGCCAGCAGAAGCATATTATATTCCGGAGGTATGTAGAAAGGCAGTGGCTGTGTGGGATGTGGAGACGAAGAAACTAGGGGGTGTTTTATTAGGTTTGTTGAGTGAAGGATTAGGATTGAAGAGCGAAGCACTAGAGGAGAAGTTGTGCATGGAGGGTAGAATTATGGCAGGAAATTATTATCCTTATTGTCCACAGCCTGATTTAACTGTGGGGTTAAAATCGCACACGGATCCTTTTACTTTTACGCTGTTATTGTGTAATCAGATACATGGTCTCCAAGTTAAAGTTGAAGGACAAGAGTGGGCTAACTTTGCTGCTCATCCTGGTGCTCTTGTGGTAAATGTTGGTGATGTTCTTCAGGTAAAATTAAATTCTTTGTTTTTATATACTGCAATGTTATGAAATGAAGATGTAAATTTACTGACATGAATGCATATTTTGCAGATTATTTCAAACGACAAGTACAAAAGTGTAGAACATCGAGTGTTGGCCAACGCACTTGAGGAACCACGAATATCGGTTGCAGTCTTTTTTAACCCAGCAGCAGCAGATGATGCAGACACTTATGGACCATTACCTGAAATTACTTCACCGGATGAACCAGCTCGTTATCGCAATTTTGATTTGCTAGAGTTGAAACAACAAATCAGAAAGGAAGTGGGTGCCAAAAGTTTAATAAACAAATGTCAAATCGATCCAAATTCAGAGTGAAGAGATTAAATCCGATAAGTATTCTAACAAGAATTCTGTAGGTACTAGGTTTCATTAATTTTCAGGACTCAACATCTTTGTTTTTATTATATCAAAATGTTAATAGAGCTTCAGTTTGCATTCCTAGTTTATTATTTTGCTTGATCTCTTTCGGTATCAGATGTTCTTTTGTTAAGTAACTTAATTACTTAAGATCCACTTTAGAACTTACGAAACTACCCAGCTAAAGAAAGACTAACTAGTCAGTAACCTGGTTGAGTTTCCTAGATTGCTATGGATTACGCATGGACCAGTTGGATTTGAAGATCTTATTTATAAAATAAAAATGGACCCTTGGCCAAGGTCTATATAATGAATGTTGTAGGATGTCGGGTTTTGCCAATTCAAGTAACACAACGAGACGACAGAAGATATTGTAATTTGTACATAGAGCACTTGGCTATTTTCATACTAAAATTAATTTCATTAGTATAAGCTCTTTTGATATTTGCCTATAAACAAATTCATGCAAACTCAGTTCAGAACAAACAAATTCATATTATCGTGAACTAAAGGTTTGCTAGTGGTCTACTCAGGAACCTTTTTGAACTCGAGGATAGCAGGTTGAGTATCTAACAACGAAAACAAAATTCAAAAATAACAAATAAAAAATAATAAGGTAAATGATAATCATAATTGACATGATTCGAAATTTCTTACTACACAAGTCACACTAATTTTGGGGGGTTTGAATTATGGCAGTAAATAAAAATTGAGAGTGAGAATGAAATGTACATAAATGAAAGTAAATGAGAATCAGGACGGGGAAGTATGATTTACCCATTTTGAGGGATTCGGGTTCGAATTCCTAATCAAAATACTAATGATGAGGAGCATTTTAAGGAGTCGGTTAATTTAATGGGTTGAAATCAGGAATCAAGCTAATATAGTATGTGATTGAGATATCTTCTTTATAATATCGGGTGTTTAGTTGAGTATTGGAATAAATATGTTTGATTTAAAATATTTTTAAGTTACTAATTTAAAATAATTTAAAATATTATTTTAATTATTATTTTAATAAATTTTAATTCATCAAATTTTTTGTTAAATAATTACATTTGATTGTTTAAATAAAGTTGATTTCTAGTACCTAATTCCCTGGCTACCAAAAATTCATATTTCGGGTTTGAGGAAACTAAATATGAGTTAAAATGAACTAAACTCGTATTTGATACCAGAGTGCCTGTGATCAACCGACCCATTACCTATATGTAATAAAAAATTAAATAAATCGGAAGGTAAAATTAATGTAAAGTTATTATTTTATAAAAATAATATTCCATGCCAATAAAATGTAATCTATACTATATTATAATATCCGGAATGGGGTATAATTTGTAGTTTGGTTAACCTCTCATTTTGGTTATCACTTTCCATCACGACCGTCGGATCTTCTTCATCAGATAATCAGAACCGTTAGATCTAAATACTAAAAAAATTACACTCCACAAGTTCTTAGGTTCGAATTTCATCAACAACAAATATTTATATTATTATTTATAGAGATACATATAAGTTCTCAGGTTCAAATACCATCAACAACAAATATATATATATTATTTATAAAGATACATATAAGTTTTCAGAATATATATTATTTATATTATTTATGAATAAAATCTCATTAATCATATACTATTTATATTATTTGAACATAACTTGAAATTATAATTAGTATTTAGTATTTAATTATTTATATAAAATTTTAATAAAATTATACAAAATAGAGTTCAAAATATATATAAATATTAATCAAGATCGTGCATCGCACCGGCAGCAACCTAATTACTTTTAAAACATTGATAATTTCAAAAATCAACTAATTGAAAACATAAATGGTAAACCCCTCTCTGATTTAAAGTATACACATTTACGCCCAAAGGCCGCCCGCATGTAGGGTTTGTAAGAGAAGTGAAGAAAAAGAGACAGAACAGAAGTCGAGAGAGAGTCCGAGACTGAGTTTTCCTACAAAAGTACCCAGTTGAACAAATTAGACAACAGACACCCACGCATATAAACAAGTTGGTGAATTGTAGTAACAGATATGACTAACATCAGCAAAACTCTTCTTGATTTGGAGTCTGACCAATCTCCTTCAGGTCTCTCTCTCTCTCTCTCTCGCTCTCTCTCGCTCTCCCTCTCCCTCCCCCCTCTCTCTATTTATCAATCTTGTGTAAAATATTTATCAATGTTTTGCCTTATTCGGTATCATGGTTTTATATTATTTGTAGAATCCAAACTTTTGTTTTGTGTGAATCATGATTTACCTAAGACTGCCAAAATTAGCCTGCCTGACAAAAAGCCTACCATTACTGCGGTTCCGACAAGCCAAGGTAAACATTTCATTCTCATGCCTGCGTTCCTAAATTAATGCTCAATTCATTAGTAAACTCGATTAAATTATACATTTTGTCGGCCTGACTATAATTAAGTAAATTTAATTGTTTCCCCCGATTAAGAACTAAAATACTTAGCTGTTAATTGGCCTATTTACCCCAATTAATTAATGAAATTCTCACTGTTAATCAGTATGCATAATTACTACCTATAGACATCATTGTTAACCCCGATTAATTAATTAATTTGCAGAGATTGTACTGTAGTATGCATAATTACTAATCTTTTACCTATAGTATTAATAGACATAGTTATAGTTGGCTTTGATTCTACTTAACACGCAGAAATCTTGGTTTGGTTTAATGATTGTATTGTATCTTGTCTTGTCCAAGTATGGATATATTTAATTTGCATAAAAGATTATAACTTATATGTTTAGTAGGTGTATGAGGTAGGGAGACTGAGATGAAAATATTTTAATCATATTTCTCTTTTATGTTTCACAGAGTGTAGTGTCTCACCTAATAGATTGAGTACTTATTACCTTTTTGATTGAGTTTTTTTAAGAGGTTGTATAATGGAGTTGGGATTGGATAGGTTGCACATTGGTTGTGATGTTTTCAACTTTGTACTAATTATAATTTAATGGTCTTGAAGCTTTATGAGAGGTCGATATTTTAAGTAGAAAAAAATACATCTTCTATAACCAATACAATGGTGGCAGCCGTTATTGTGCATCATATGAATTGTTTTAGTACAGGGGGATTTATTGAGTATCCTATTTGATACTATGGGAATTAAGTAGACCTAAAACACCCCTTTAAATTCTGTAAATACAGAAGTATACTTGTAAAGTTATTCTAAATCTTTTGACTCTGCAAAAGGTTGCATGTTTATTATGATTTGATGTTTGTACTTAACTGCACTTTAAGTTGGCATTCAGATTGTTGATTTTGAAATCTATGATTCGAATTATAAAATTGAGAATGGTTATTTTTATATTTTAAACAAATTAGCTTCATTTTGTTTAACACTTATGGATAGCGATATTTTTCAGTTAAGTTTGTTTATGTAGAGCCTATATAAAGGCTTATTTATTTAGTTCTTTCTTTTTATGCATTATAATAAAAAAGACTTCATTTTTTGAGCCGATTATCAACGCTAAGATCTCTAAAATGAGCCTAGCTTGGATAACTTTATAGTTTTTGTAAAAGAAGTGGTGCATGCAGAAAAGGAAAACAAAAACAGAACTGATATTTTTTGGTATAATGCATAAAATTAAACTAGATCATAGTGCTGAAAAAACATAGCTGTACATAAACAAGCTTCACTAAAAATAGCTAACTATAGCCAACCCTTTCTATTAGTGCTGAACAAAATATCCCACTAAAATCTCACGTAAAAAGCTGAAAATATGTCTAAAGGCTAAGATTTATTGTACAATAAAGTGAATAAACAAAACCATTTTTGTTTTTAGATATGAATTATGTATCTCAACATAAATAAAACAGCTTTTTTGTTCATTCTTCAGCATGCATCACTTATCTTATAAAATTTCAACAGTTGATGGGAATGCCAATAAATTAGAATTCCATGGGTTATACAAGGAAATAGTTTTTCTTTCCCGTTAATATAACCCCTCAAACGACTACTAACATATGTTAATAATGAACAACATTTAAATTTATTAACTGGAATTAAATACCATGATGAATTGTTCTTCTAGTATACATATTAAGAGAGAGAGACTGTATTGAATATTTATTAGTCCATTAATAGTATGGAAATCTCCCTTTCATAACACTATTTAAAGTTCAGAAATGACTCCAGATTCTGAGTTAATTCTTATATTATTGTTCTGCATAATTTAACAATGTTTCTACAGTTCTGGGAAAATTGAAGGATTTCTTACCAGTCATGTCAGAAGCAAATAAAAAACTGCAGCTTGCTGCCATGGTACGCTATTGACTGTAGGTCTAATCAGGTTGTTTCTTCATTTACATTCTTTCCCTATTGAAAATTATCAGGATCTGCATGTTAAATGTAGGACGACACGAAAGTATTTGATATTGAATCACTTGAAGACGATGATTCTGCACACATTGAAATGGTAAATATGATTTCTTATACTTGATCTTTTGTGAAAATTTTATCAACCAATTATCAATTAAATTTTGGATAAAACCTATTAGGATCTGATGCTCGGGGTAGCCGACCTCCATACCCCTGAAGCTATTGCTGCTGCTGAGTCTGCTATTAACGGTAATCAGCCAGTTTTCCCCTTTGTGGATAAAAGTAACAGTGATGAAGACGATGACAGTGAGAGCACTTCTGATGATGAGGATGTGGACAAAAACAAACATGATCAGGACAAAAATGACAATGAACTTAAATGCTCCCTCGAAAACACGAAAAGAGGCAAGTCTGATGGCAAGGAATCATCTGAAGAATTGAGAATTGAAATATCAAACAAGCGGCCAAAGATTGTTGAGCTTTCATGAGACTATTTTCGACCTAAGAATGAGGTCTGAACTCTAAAGATTCAACGTCCAGAGTTATGGAAGAGGATGAAGCTGAAAGAACCATTACGGACAGGGTTCATATATATAGATATCATGCAAGGATCAAAATTAGACTTGTTGGAAGCTTGTTAAGGGAGAGTAGTAACATGTCGACTGTTATATGTATCTGATAGGTTGTACAATTTCCTTCTACTAATATGCAGGTGTTGAATTTACAGTTCAATTTTGATGTACTCGTGTGGGAAGAAGTTGTGTGTATTTAAATGACACAAGATTTGAATTTAGAGTTTAATTTTGATTTTTGATGCTTAGAAAGCAATTTCAATTAAAATTCATTTTTTCTGTTCTATTTTTCTCTTATATTAAGATCAAGCTTCGGCGATATATGGGGCTGCCAAAACACTTTTACTATAATGATCTAGCTGGTTGATTGTAAACAAAATGATTATCTAATGCATTCCCTGTATATAAACATTAGCACAAACTGTAAATAAAACAGATGAATGATCTACATGTACTAGATTTCTTGCTGTTGGTTGGATGTAGTCGAAAGAAAAAAAGGACATTAAAATTAAATTTCAGCTTATACTGGTGCAGCTGAAAGTGAAAATAGATGGTCTCACTACTCTTGTTGTAAAGCCCTCAAATCCGGGGTCAGAGGATTTTGTCGTCATTATAAAACCTCAATCCAAAATAACTTGTTTAATCGATAAGTAAATACTAGCAACTGAAATATAGCATCTGTGACCCCAAACTCCACCCAATATCTTTTCAGATTACAGTTCTAGAAACAAGATATCCAAATTCCACAAAAAAAAAATTCACTTTCTTTAAAAACTCTTTTCAATAATTCCAAATCTTAAAACTTAACCAGCTAGTATAACTTCGAAAAGAAGTATACTAGGTCCAACTATAAAATAACACAATTATAATATAATATAATATAATATAATATCAATAACTTTATACAATAAAACTTGCATTAGTGCGCAAATCCTGGACCAACCAACTTTCAAAAGCTTCTTCTTTGCATTCTTGAATTACGCAGCTAAACAGCGCAAGTTAATCCTCACTGGAGGTTAAATTTAAAAACAGGCAAGTATGAGCGAAAGAAATGCTCAGCAAGATCATTATAGCGAATATAGGGTCGTTTTGATATAAAACTGACATATGCATTAGAGCATAACATTTAAAATCATAATTGCTTAATCATAAAATTTTAGTTGAGGAACCCCAAAATTGATTCCTTAAATGTATTCAAAACCATTTTGATATTTTTGAGCGAAATGCTTCAGCAATACTTTGAATCTTGACGATAATAAAACTCCTAAAACAGTGTTTACGGAAATATCGTAAACCACAATAACATGAAACAATGATTATGGATTGAATCATAAACTTTACTCAAAACCGAACTCTTGAAATTAATACTTATTTTGCTGTCATATCAAATTAGATATCAATACGAACTTTGATGCTCACAACATCCTATATTGAAGTCAACATCAATCATCTATACTAATACCACATTTGATATTTAACAACAAAGTATCAGCATAAATCAGAATCTGAATCAAAACTACATTTCACCATTATTTCAAAACAGAAATAGTTGATAAATCATTTATTCTATGAATATCAAAAACGATATGATAATTTAGATTGGGATCATTCTCCGACGGACGTACTATCACATGCTGATCAGCCCGTGTGATAGTACTGGGTCATGATTCGTAGAAACATGTCCCCAAAAACACGACTACTCAAATAAAAAGGCAATATACCTTCCTGTGGCAAAAGTTGTGTCATAATATTTCATATGACACTTAAAAATAGCCCTCCGTTGGACCGTCCGTCCCGGTCACTTACGCAATTTGATCCAATCTTAAAACCTTTTATTGAAAAGGGGTCATAATAATCGACACCCGAAATAATTTTATTCCCCCATTCACTTGGGCAGTAATATTAGCAACCAAATCACTTTTCTCAAAATCCAAAATATTTATAAAGCCAGTAAGTTGATAAGTAAAATCACTTAGCTATTCTGAACATAGAATAACAGAAGAATACTTGCATAAACAGAATCATTTAATTCAACGATATGTACAACATTTATCTATTCTGAACTAAGAATAGGGAAAGTAATACTTGCATAAGAAGATTTAAAATAAATATCACTTGAACAATAAGTGATGATAGAGATACTTCCCTTTGGTTTTTAGCAGTTAGTCACACTCGTATAGACGCATTTATCTCAGTCCGGCATCTCAGGGCATCACCGTCTTTTACTGCGCTAAATCTCTGATCTGCTGCTCATGTAGTGTTGCAACCCAATATTCCACACTACTCAACTTTAGTCTTCATTCATTCCATCTGGCCCTGATCAACTCGAATGATCTGTATCTATAATTAAAAGATATAGCTTTAATCGTCTAAACGATAATAACTCGACGAACTGCGCATCAAAACCCTAATGTCTACCCATACGATAGCCCGCACATAAAGAAGACAGTAAAATACAAGACCATTGACCCACGTACACACGTAATTCACATAGCACATACGCACATAACTCACGTATCACATAATTCATATCACATATGACTCGGTTCGTCAAAAGGTTAGACTAGGTACGTTTAAAACTGAAATCGGGTCAAAATATGATTTTTCGATCAAAAATCGACTCAGAAAGATTCAAAAATCAAACGGCCTTTCCATACAAAAGAAATTAGGTCTCAAAAGTATTTTTATTGTAAGCGATATATTTTTCTGAGTCTATACGCGTTCGTTTCGTATTAAACGGACGAATGATTTATTTTTTACGAATAAAATATGAATAAATAGGAATAAATGAATTAATAATAATATTAATTGATTTTTAAATACCAAAAAATATTTTTTAAAAGCTTAAAAAAAATTTAAGAATTATTTGAATTAATTATAAATAATTGTATTTTATTTAACCATTTATAAATAAAATTAATTGATTAAATGAATTAATTAACTAATTAAATCTATAAATAATTAATTAAAATAAATTATAAATAACTAAAACAAATATTGATTTTTGAAAATAATAAAAGAAATATTTTATGGAATTTAAAACAATTATAAAAATATTTTTTAGAATTTAAAGTAATAAATAAATGATTTTTGGAAATAAAATAAATGATTTTTGGAAAAACAAAATAAATTTTGAATTATTTTTAAAGAAAAAGTCTGAAAAATAGATTTTGAGTTTGGGGTTTTATGGTTTTAGGATCAAACTCGGGTTTTGAATTCGGGAAAAACGGGTCGGGTTTTTGGGTCATGAAGAACAGGGCACCGGAGCTCAAGAATTGGCTGCCGAAAATCTGGGTTTTCTAGATTCCGGCCGGCGAGCCCGAACTCCGGTCGGGTTTCCGGCTGCCTTAATCCCCCCTTTAACACTCGTTTTCTACGCTTCTTAATTCGAATGAACTCAAAACGAGCCCAGCATTTAATATTAATAAACCATCACCACCGAGGACGATTGAATCGTCGATTCCGACGATTTCACCATGGAAACCGGCGAGGTCCAAATATATTCCGACCAAACTACGAAACCAATCAAATCACAACCAAAACTTGCGATTTATATCCGAATTCAAAGCCCTGAACAACTATAAACTATCTATATCATCAACAATCTTCAAGAACATCACAATAATCATAAAAATAAATTTGAAAAATCTAAAAAACTTAGAACTTGATTTAACTATTCTGCAAACAATCAATTCAAATCTATACCTAAATCGACTATAAACAAGTCCAGGAATCTATTGCAATCATCAAAATCACCCAACAATCATCATTAGTTAAAAACTGAAATTCAAGAACAAGAACCGAAATTTGATTTTTACCAATAATCAATCTCATTCTCAGATCAAGATAGTAATACCAATAGAAAGCTCTCCCCGAGAGGATAATTTTGACTACTATAACGTCCTATTTGGTTTTCTAAATCGATCAAAAACCGTGATTGAAGTTGAAGAAAGGAATTTTACCCCCAAGAACTTGTTCTTGGCTTTTCTATTTTTCTGAAATTTAATAAAATAAAATGAATAATAAAAATCAGTTTCAACTATTTATATTAACTGAAAAATTATACCCAAAAATCAAATAAGAGTGTTTTTATCCTTAACTCAAAATAAATAGGCCCCAAAATAGTAATTACGGGGAATAATTTTAAAAGCGATAAAATATAATATTTATATCAAAATTCCCAAAAAATTGCGAATAATTCAAAAATATAGAAATACTGGGTATTTGAAATATGATTGATTTTATTAAAATAAAAACGTAAATTTTGTGGGCTTTAACGTCCCGGTGGGGCCCCGGTTCCTTATTTTTGAAAACCGAAACGATTCCTAAATTAACAGAAAATCCCGAAATCACATATAACACATTCTAATGCACATAAAATGAAATAAAACGAGTAACGCAAGTAAACACACGTCCAAATTACGGATGAATTCATATAAATGCCATTTAAACACATAATGAGTATCCCATAGGATCATATCGGATCCGAAAATAGATTATTTAGCCGCTAAGTAACTATAAAAACGATACAATTGAGAATCGAATTTGGATAATTATCAAAACTGAGCTTCTTATAAAACACCATATGAGAAAATAATGTAAAAATATCCCGCCTTTCGATATTACGGGTTTTGTTGTTTTATCAAGACGATTTATCGTTTCGAAAATTTTGCGCGGGGACGCGTACGGGTCAAACTGTATTCCGGATCGAAAAAGTTAAAATACGGAAAATGTCTGGAATTACCAAATTAGGTTACGAAGGAGTTTTCAGAAGAGTTTCGGGTTGTAAAACGTAAAAATGGGTGAAGTTGGACGGATCCCGACTTTATAAAACAGTTTTGTAATTATTCAGAAAATAATTAATAAATTTATAAATCAATATAAAATCATATAACATTCCAAATTATATCAGAAAAATACCTTAATTATCTATATTTTATTCTGGATATAATAAAAATTAAAATACTCAAAGAATATCACATATAAATATCCAAACATCAATTCCAATTATCATATAATTCACTAAAATTCACATAAAAATCACATAAACAATTTCAAACAATAATAGTAATAATATCTTAATTATGGAATATTACAATCTACCCCCCTTATAAGGATTACGTCCTCGGAATCAACAGAAGAAAGCACTAAGGAATCTTCTTACAAATTTCCCCATCTTGCGTACACAGCTTTTCTCAAAATTTCAGATAAACCTGGATTCCTTATATAACGTAATGATCACAGAAGCTTCACTCCCCCCATTGATTTGTCCAACTTCTCAATTATCATTTTCATTTCTCGAGACATAGAGAAAAAGATAAAGAGAAAAAAGAAGAAAGAGAGAGATAAATAGAGAGAAATAAAAAAACAGAGTGACTGCGTTATACGCCACCAATATTTTCATCGCATTGCAATTCACTGTTGATGTTGATAATTCCATCATATAGCCTTACTTGAACTTGACAAAGATAACTCAGCTTAACTTGATTGACATACCTTCGAATATTTGAGATGATAAAATCAGGGAATTTCAAAGAGAAAAGAATTTCATATCATAAAAGGACCAAAATCTGAATTTGTGAAAAAGTATTGTTAAAATAAAAGAATAACTGAGAGATCAATATGATCAAATAAACTTGGTATTGCGTGTCCAAATTAAGACACTACTAAAGGTTGTTAACCTTCTTGTAGTCACAACACACACAAGTGATGGCGTCCCATCCAACTCCTATCACACAGACAGATATACCTTGTGTCCCCTATAGATAGGGTTATTCATCTCAGTCAGAATAAAAGAATATCAAAGGAATTCAAAATCAAATGAATAAAGCTGAAAAGATTTCAAAGCTGATATTTCTGAAGGAAATGAAATCTAGAGAACAAAAATTCTGGCACAAAATGAATAAACAGGTGTTAGGGAATATATCCTCTAACAGATACCTCTTTTTGAGAGATGACAAAAGAAGTTATAGAAAGAGAAGGTATTGCCAAAGTATGAATACTTATATTTTATTTGAACTCTTCTGTTGACTCGCCATTCGATTCGAGACACTTTTTCATGTGCTAAGGATATCGATAATCTTCATCATCGTCGAATCATAGTAGCCTCGGAAGATTCCACGATAGACGTTTGCAACTTCCCGGAGTTTTGTCCAGCTCAACACAACCATCTAAGACGAATGCGCCTATCTTATCTTATTCGTTGGTACTACATCCAATAGTCCAGCAGGAACTCGATATGAGCTCAAGTGTCCTTACATAGCTATACACACTCCTACGCACTCTCGTTTATAGTTTACTATAACCTCAGCTCTGATACCAACCTGTAACGCCCCCAAATCCGGGGTCAGAGGATTTGGTGGTCACTATGAAACCTCAATCCAAAATAACTTGTTTAATCGATAGGTAAATGTCAGCAACTGAAATATAGCATCTGTGACCCCAAACTACACCCAAGATCTTTTCAGGTTACAATTCTAGAAATAAGATATCCAAATTCCACAAATAAATTTTCACTTTCTTTTAAAACTCTTTTCAATAATTCCAAACCTTAAAACTTAACCCGCTAGTATAACTTCGAAAAGAAGTATACTAGGCCCAACAATAAAATAACACAATTATAATATAATATTGTTAGTCCCTTAACAATGTGGCAAGAATTACAGAAGGGGGGTTGAATGGAATTCTTCAACCTTTTTCTTGAAATAAAAATGTTCAACTCGATTATAGATATATTTGTTTTGATTAGCACAATGCGGAATGTAAATTTAATTGAATCAAAACATAAGTAATTAAAAACAAGAGTCTTTAAAAAACTTTCTGGTGGATTTAAACAATTCCATTAGAGATATATATAATATATCGAGAGGACTCTGTGTGCAGAAATGCTCACAGCTGCTTACAAAATAGAACTACCGAGAATACATGAAATGCTAAAGATTCTGCTTACAAAGATTTCTCTGTTTTTGTGTTTTTCAGCTATCTCAGTTTTTTTTTATTTGTTACTCTCTTGGTTTATATAATACCAAGATTACAAAGTCAAAAAGACTGAACAAATATAAAATCTAACAGTCTTAAGCTTTGCTGCTTTTCGTCCTCTATTACCCAGTTAATGGGCTTCCACAGTGTGTTTGTATACATCTCGACGGTTGTGTGTCAGCTTTCACTGTTCAACTGTTGTTTGAATTCTTCATATGATCATCCGTCGACTTTCAGAATATCCGTTGATGATTTAATTGATCATCCGTCGACTGCTATATTAAACATCCGTTGATAGTCATTTGATCATCCATCGATGGCTTTGTTAATCATCCGTCGGTAGCTATTTTGGCACTTGACTCTATATCACTTACGCAGAATTACAAGACATCAATTATGTACAATTAATCAACCTATTCTGCATATCTAGTTAAAGTCAACATGACTTATATGCTACTACAGATTCTATACAAAGGTGCATACATAACTGTGCTACAAACTTATTATTACATAAGCTACTCACTCGATGGATAATAAGTTAATCATCCGTCGGGACTATAATGAGTTATCCGTCGGGACTATAATTCTTATCCGTCGAGTGCTACATAATTTCACTAAGTAAATTCTACTTAGATGTTTTGTTTATGTAATCATCAAGTACACAACAAATGCACAACAATCTCCCCCAATTTATGTCTACTAGAATTGTAGCCATAAATTAAGAGATACTTGATGATAACAAAACATCCTGAACATATATCTTTAAAGATAAGTAGATAAACTGAAAGTGCTTCAACTAATTAAAATGTGCAAGGTTTGGCTCACAGTCAATTCAAGATGCTCATCTAGCCTGAGCAAATTTTTCTAGTTCCTTGAAGGTCTGGATCTTCTTCCAAGCTTTCTGTTATTTTCTTCAATTTGATTCTGGAGCTGCCTGTGGAATTCTAGTTCATCAGATTCTGAGAGATCTAGTTTTTCTTGCATTTCCAAGAGAGTCTCATTGCTAGAGATACTCAGTTGGTCTTCTAATCTGAAGAATCTTCTCACACCCTTGTCATCCATGAATTCCATCAGCCAGTAGGGCCTTAGATGCACGCTTCTCCCTGTGTATGGGATGATTAGAGTCTTTGGGAGTGCATCTTTAGCTCTAACACTCCTCAGCTCTTCAATCTTCTTCAATACTAGTCTTATTGCAGTTATATTGAACCCAAAGTTTTTCTTGAAGGATGAATAGACTTTAATCAACACAGCTTGGCTTTCTTGAAGAATCCTGTGAAGTGGCCACTGAATCTCCCTTCCTCCTTTGTACTTGAACACCAACCTTTCAGGTAGGTTTCTGTATGCATCAATTACCCTTACTTCATCCAGTTCATCCAGATAAAGGTTAAGATCTGAAAATTATTTGATGTCACACAAGTACAAATAGTCTCCCCTGTTGACCTTGGGTTGAGCTTTAACTACTGACTTGGATTTGAGAGGTGACAGCTTCACTTTCTTGACTGCCCTTGACTTTGTCCTTTTTGGCTTGCTAAGGATTGGTAAGTTGAAGTCAGGAATTGGTATGTTATCCCACTCTATTGGCTCATCCTTTGGCACAATAGGTTCACCATGTATGTTCCTGTAGGGATCCACCACCCTTATGTCTTCAAATACCATAGAGGGATTTGATGCTTGAGTTGTAGCTGGTGTGGATTCCTTAGGAAATTGATCTTCCAATTCCTTGTCAACAACATCCAGTTTCCTTTTTGTTCTTCTAGCCAATTCTTTCTTCCTTGGGGATTTCTTCTGTTCTTCAATCTTCTTCTTTGATTCAGCAGCTTCAGATGGTTGAGAGGGAATTTGTTGAGAAGAATTCACAGCCTGTAGCTTGGCCAAGATAGCAATCTGTTCTTTCTTTTGTTTAGACTTCTTTGCATCTAGAGCAGCTTGCCTCTTTTCCTGCTTTAATCTGGCTTTTTCTACTTTCTTTGCTTGAGCAAACTGTGGATGTCCAGCTACCACACAAATTTCCTTTTCATTTCTGAATATCTTAGCAATTCTCCTTTTTGAAGCTGAATCAGCTGGATCTTTATAGAAGATAATAGATCTTGACAGAAGCTTCTTTTCATCAGGCTTGGGTGTCTCATACACAGTGTCCATAGGGTTCTTCCAAGATGACTTTGGATAATTTGCCCTTGGTTTAAGAATTGTTTCAGCCTTTGTAGACTTGATGCAGGAAGATTGTCCTTTTTCCAGATAGTTCATGCTCATCTCATTCATACTGATTGGCTTGACATGAGAGTGATGGATGGCTGACTGAACTAGCTCCTTGACTAGTTCAAACTTTTTTCTGTATCTCCTCATCAATCTTATTCCAGTTGATCAAACTCAACTTTCCTTTTTCAGCAACTTTCAAATTTGTTGCTGCTGCTTTAATTAGATTTATACCATCTGCAACTGTTGGCTTGGAGAGTGTAATTGAAGGTACAATTACTTTGTTGATTTGTCACAGTTGCCATAGCTACTCCTGAACTCAAAGAAATTGAGGAGATTGGAATAGTTGAGGGTATGGATGAACTTAACTCACTTACTTGAGGTGTCTGCATTACAGGAAAGTAGAACATTGGCACATCCCTATGATGGTTGGCTCTGTTCAAATCTGCAATGATTCTTCTCTCTTGAACCCAACAAGCTAATTTGTTGTTTGAGTTCTCAAGTACAATCTCTTGACAAAGATGGTTAGCCAATATCATGAAAAATCTAGCATAATATATATTCTTTCCCCTTTTGGCTAACTCGCCTAGTTTAAAACCTAACTCATACAAGACAAGGTCACTGAAATTGTAAAATTTATCTGTAACTAGCATGTATAGCATGTTAAGCATGGAAATATTCACAGAATCAAAATTACTGACTTTTCCAGAGAAAACTTTAGTCACAACATCACACATGAAACTCCATTCCTTCCTAAGACCTAATCTTCTAATCTCACTTAGCTTAGTAGTGGGAAGTGCATAATGCATGGAATTAAGCATATTGATAATATCAGTGTCAGTGTGTGGTGAAGTTACATTATCATCAGAAATTTTGAAACATGCTTTTATCACATCACTATTGATACAGAACTCATTACCTTTGATAGTTAGAGTGATGGTTTTGTCAGTAGAGTTGTACATTGCAGTGGTCCACATCTCTTCAACAACTTCACAGTAAATTGTGGGTGATTCAAGCATGGCATAACTTAACTTGCAGTTCTTCACGAAGTCCATCATCTTGTGATAGTCTTCTGATTGCTGAATACCCTTATTAACCAAAGCAGTGAAGTTCTTCTTCTCATAAATGAACCCAGTCTGAGACATGATCTTTACTACAGGTGCCATTGTTAGAGAATGAAAGCTTGAAGAGAAAGAGGATATTTACTTGAGAGAGAATAAAATAAAAGCAGTTGAATTTGAGAATGATAAAAGAAAATAATTGGAATGAAACAAGCTTTTATACTATCTCAAAAACAACGGATGAAAATAATAAAGAAAAGTAAATTACCCAATAGAAATTGACTAAATTAGCCGTTTAAAAATAAACTGTAAAAATTCCACCCATTATCCGTCATGTAATGCTTACAAACTGTAAGTATACTCGATGGATAATGTTCAGGGAATTAACGGTTAAGATTTAGACACTTCGACGGATGAGGATAAACTGTTATCCGTCGAGTTTTAAAAGATTCCAGAAAAGTAATTGATTTTTATTTGCACATTGTATATCGACGGATGACTCAACTCGATGGATAATGGTCATCCGTCGAGATGCAAATTTTGACTTAGCCAAAATTTCATCCATGACTAAAAATCAGTTAAATTTCTGGCTACATATCAACTTGCAAAATAACTCAGATAGATTCAAGAGTAATTAAACATACCTAACTCACTTACCAACCTAGAAAAGGTGGATTCATCCAGTGGCTTGGTAAATATATCTACAAGTTGCTTCTCACTTGGAATAAAATGTAACTCTATAGTACCATTCATTACATGTTCCCTTATGAAATGGTACTTGATGTCTATGTGCTTTGTCCTTGAATGTTGCACTGGATTTTCAGCAATGGCAATTGCACTTGTGTTATCACAGAAAATCGGAATCCTCTCAACTTGCAAACCATAGTCTAGCAATTGATTTTTCATCCATAAAATTTATGCACAGCAACTGCCAGCAGCAATATATTCAGCTTCAACTGTAGAAGTAGAAACTGAATTTTGCTTTTTACTGAACCAGGACACAAGCTTGTTTCCTAGAAATTGACAAGTTCCTGTTGTGCTTTTTCTGTCAATTCTGCAACCTGCATAATCTGCATCTGAATAACTAGTTAGATTAAAACCAGAATCTCTAGGATACCAAATGCCAAGTTTTGGTGTTCCCTTGAGATATCTGAAAATTCTCTTAATATGCTATCAAGTGAGACTCTCTAGGATCAGCCTGAAATCTAGCACATAAACATGTAGCAAACATTATATCTGGCCTACTAGCTGTTAAGTACAGAAGTGAGCCAACCATGCCTCTATAGCTTGAAATATCCACAGACTTTTAAGTAGTATTTAGTTCAAGCTTAGTTGCAGTGGCCATTGGAGTTTTTGCAGATGTGCAATTCATTAGATCAAACTTCTTTAAAAGATCAAAAATATATTTAGTTTGACTAATGAATATTCCATCACTAACTTGCTTAACTTGTAAACCAAGAAAGTAAGTTAGTTCTCCCATCATACTCATTTCATACTTACTTTGCATCAGTTTGACAAACTTTTTACAAAGTTTCTCATCTGTAGAGCCAAAAATAATATCATCTACATAAATTTGAACAAGTATGCTAGAGCCATTAACATTTCTGAAAAATAAATTTTTATCTACAGTACCTCTTGTGAAGTGATTTTCCAAAAGGAACTTTGATAAAGTGTCATACCAGGCTCTAGGTGCTTGCTTCAGTCCATAAAGTGCTTTCAGTAGATAATAGACATACTCTGGAAAATTTGGATCTTCAAAGTCAGGAGGTTGACTAACATATACTTCTTCCTCCAAATCTCCATTCAGAAAGGCACTTTTGACATCCATTTGATAGACCTTGAAATTGGCATGGGCTGTATAGGCTAAGAAGATTTTGATGGCTTCAAGTCTTGCAACAGGAGCAAATGTTTCATCAAAATCTATTCCTTCTTGCTGGCAATAGCCTTTAGCAACCAATCTGGCTTTGTTCCTTACTACTATGCCATTTTCATCCATCTTGTTTCTGAATACCCATTTGGTGTCTATTGGATTCTTTTCTTTAGGCTTGGGTACCAGCTTTCATACTTTATTCCTTTTAAATTGGTTTAGTTCCTCCTGCATAGCTAAAATCCAATCAGGATCTAACAAGGCTTCTTCTACCTTCTTTGGTTTTTCCTTTGACAGAAAGCTGTTGTATAGAGTTGCTCTCCTGGTTTGAACTCTAGAAGAAACATCACCAATAATCAGTTCAAAGGGGTGATCTTTTGTCCATTTCCTTGGTTGAGGTAGATTACCTCTAGATGAAGAGACTTCAATGTTGTCTTGATGTGTGATTGAGTTTTGATTGCTAGAAACTCCCCCTGAGTTTGTGGATCTTTGATTTGAGAAAGGGGTACTTTCTATGGGTGATCTGCCTTGACTTCCTGCTCCTTTTGATAACCCGACGGATGGTGAATTTTGAGTACCGACGGATGAGGCAGGTTGTCTACCGACGGATGAAGCATTTTGTAACTCGAAGGATGTTGATTTTTGTGCTTCATTGGTGGTAGATTTGTCTGCATTATCCTTAGACACTGTTTCTTGATCACTTTCATCATCACTTCCATCACTGACCATCTCAACATTGTCGAATTTGAGGCTCTCATGGTAATCTCCATCTTTCAGTCCTTCAATCTTTTTATCATCAAACACAACATGTATAGATTCCACAACAATGTTGGTTCTTAGATTGTAGACTCTATATGCTTTACCAACAACATATCCAACAAAAATTCCTTCATCTGCTTTAGCATCAAACTTCCCATTTTGATCAGTTTGATTTCTCAGAATATAGCATTTACAGCCAAAGACATGAAGAAAGTTTAGAGTTGGCTTCTTGTTCTTGAACAATTGATAAGGAGTCATGCATCTCCAAAAGTAATACTTGGGCCAGCTCTCTCCTTAAACTCTGCGAGCAGGGTAGAATCATCAGTTATGTGTCTTGAACAGCCACTATCCAAGTACCAAAGATTCTTTCTGTTTCCCTGATTGCTTGAGGAACTTGTCTCTGTTTCATCAGACTTGGCCATTAGGGCTAGATTGACATAGCTGACATCTTCATCTTCATCCAAACCATCTGCTGCCCAGTCATTCTCTTGAGTAATAAAAGCCTTTTCCTTTTGTTTGAGTAGATCAAAGTATTTTTGCTTATAATCCACAGACTCAAACCTTTTCTTACTGGAATCTGACTTTCTACACTCATTTGCAAAATGCCCTGCCAAGCCACATTTGAAATATTTGAATTATCCACCATGTTTCTATTTGGCTTGGCTGCTCCAAAGTTCTTTTTGAACTTGAGCTTGGCAAATCTCCTTGAAAGAAATGCTAGGTGCTCATCAATGTCCTCCATGTCATCTTGGCTCAATGATTCTTCACTTTCTGCAGCTAGCCCCTTACCCTTATTCTCACAGACCTTTAAAGTTGATTCTACAGCTTCCATCTTTACTTCCTTCTCCTTTTCCAGATCAGCAACTAGTGCAATGGATCCTCCTTTCTTCTTTTCTCTCTCCATTCTTTCATCCTGCTCTATCTCAAGCTCATAGGTCTTCAGAATGCCATACAGTCTCTCCAAAGTAAACTCCTTATAATCTTGTGAGTTTCTCAATGAGACTGTCATTGGTTTCCATTCCTTTGGAAGAGATCTGAGAAATTTCAGATTAGAGTCTTTAGTCTGATAGACTCTTCCATGCAACTTAAGAGCATTTAGTAGTTTTTGGAATCTACTAAAAATGTCAGTGAGTGACTCACTTTCTTCATTGTGAAAATGCTCATATTGCTGAATCAGGAGCTGTATTTTATTTTCTCTAACTTGCTCAGTGCCATCACAAATTATCTGTATTGTGTCCCAAACTTCCTTGGCAGTTTTGCAGTTGATGATGTTATCAAACATGTCTGCATCAACACCATTGAACAGAATGTTCATGGCCTTTTTATCTTTCCTGACTTGTTCAATGTCAGGATCAGACCATTCATGCCTTGGCTTTAGAACAGATGGCTCGTTTCCTTTAGCAGCTCTCATTGGAACATGAGGGCTTCTTTCTATGCAGTCCACATAGGCCTCATCTTGAGAAAGCATATGAAGATGCATCTTTACCTTCCAATGATGGTAATTATCTCTATCAAGAAAAGGAATCTTGACTCCAACATCTTTCTTGTTCATCTTGCTGAATTGTTTTGATCTTTAAACTCTTTGTAGATTAAGAGCTTGCTTTGATACCAATTGTTAGTCCCTTAACAATGTGGCAAGAATTACAGAAGGGGGGTTGAATGCAATTCTTGAACCTTTTTCTTGAAATAAAAATGTTCAACTCGATTATAGATATATTTGTTTTGATTAGCACAATGCGGAATGTAAACTTAATTGAATCAAAACATAAGTAATTAAAAACAAGAGTCTTTAAAAACTTTCTAGTGGATTTAAACAATTCCACCAGAGATATATATAATATATCGAGAGGACTCTGTGTGCAGAAATGCTCACAGCTGCTTATAAAATAGAACTACTGAGAATACAGGAAATGCTAAAGATTCCGCTTACAAAGATTTCTCTGTTTTTGTGTTTTTCAGCTATCTCAGTTTTTTTTATTTGCTACTCTCTTGGTTTATATAATACCAGGATTACAAAGTCAAAAAGACTGAACAAATATAAAATCTAACAGTCTTAAGCTTTGCTGCTTTTCGTCCTCTATTACCCAGTTAATGGGCTTCCACAGTGTGTTTGTATACATCTCGACGGCTGTGTATCGGTTTTCACTGTTCAACTGCTGTTTGAATTCTTCATATGATCATCCGTCGACTTTCAGAATATCCGTTGATGATTTAATTGATCATCTGTCGACTGCTATATTAAACATCCGTTGATAGTCATTTGATCATCCGTCGATGGCTTTGTTAATCATCCATCGGTAGCTATTTTGACACTTGACTCTATATCACTTATGCAGAATTACAAAACATCAATTATGTACAATTAATCAACCTATTCTGCATATCTAGTTAAAGTCAACATGACTTATATGCTACTACAGATTCTATACAAAGGTGCATACATAACTGTGCTACAAACTTATTATTACATAAGCTACTCACTCGATGGATAATAAGTTAATCATCCGTCGGGAATATAATGAGTTATCCGTCGGAACTATAATTCTTATCCGTCGAGTGCTACACAATTTCACTAAGTAAAATCTACTTAGATGTTTTGTTTATGAAATCATCAAGTACACAACATATGCACAACAAATATAATATAAACAACTTTATACAATAAAACTTACACTTGAGCGCAAACCCTGGACCAACCACCTTTCAAAAGCTTCTTTTTTGCTTCCTCGAATTACGTTGCTAAACAGCGCAAGTTAATCCTCATTGGAGGTTAAATTTAAAAACAGGCAAGTATGAGCAAAAAAAATGCTCAGCAAGATCATTATAGCGAATATAGGGTCGTTTTGATATAAAACCGACATCTGCATTAGAGCAGAACATTTAAAATCATAATTGTTGAATCATAAAATTTTAGTTGAGGAACCCCAGAATTGATTCCTTAATTGTATTCAAAACCATTTTGATATTTTTGAGCGAAATGCTTCAGCAATACTTTGAATCTTGACAAGAATAAAACTCGTAAAATAGTGTTTACGGAAATATCGTAAACCACAATAACATGAAACAATGATTATGGATTGAATCATAAACTTTACTCAAAACCGAACTCTTGAAATTAATACTAATTTTGTTGTCATATCAAATTAGATATCAATACGAACATTGATGCTCATAACATCCCATACTGAAGTTAACATCAATCATCTATACTAATACCACCTTTGATATTTAACAAGAAAGTAAGTATTAGCATAAATCAAAATCTGAATCAAAACTGCATTTCACCATTATTCCAAAACAGAAATAGTTGATAAATCATTTATTCTATGAATATCAAAAATGATATGATAATTTAGATTGGGATCATTCTCCGACGGACGTACTATCACATGCTGATCAGCCCGTGTGATAGCACTGGGTCATGATTCGTAGAAACATGTCCCCAAAAACACGAGTACTCAAATAAAAAGGCAATATACCTGCCTGTGGCAAAAAGTGTGTCATAATATTTCATATGACACTTAAAAATAGCCCTCCGATGGACCGTCCGTCCCGGTCACTTACGCAATTTGATCCAATCTTAAAACCTTTTATTGAAAAGGGGTCATAATAATCGACACCCGAAATAATTTTATTCCCCCGTTCACTTGGGCGGGAATATTAGCAACCAAATCACTTTTCTCAAAATCCAAAACATTTTTAAATCTAGTAAGTTGATAAGTAAAATCACTTAGTTATTCTGAACATAAAATAGCAGAAGAATACTTGCATAAACAGAATCATTAAATTCAGCGATATGTAAAATATTTATCTATTCCGAACTGAGAATAGGGAAAGCAATACCTGCATAAGAAGATTTAAAATAAATATCACTTGAATAATAAGTGATGATAAGGATACTTGCCTTTGGTTTTTTTCAGTAAGTCACACTCGTATAGACGCATTTATCTCAGTCTGGCATCTCAGGGCATCACCGTCTTTTACTGCGCTAAATCTCTGATATGTTGCTCATGTAGTGTTGCAACCCAATATTCCACACTACTCAACTTTAGTCTTCATCCAATCCATCTGGTCCTGATCAAATCGAATGATCTGCATCTATAATTAAAAGATATAGGTTTAATCGTCTAAACGATAATAACTCGACGAACTGCACGTCAAAACCCTAACGTCTACTCATACGATAGCCCGCACATAAAGAAGACAGTCAAATACAAGACCATTGACCCACGTACACACGTAATTCACATATCACATACGCACATAAATCACTATCACATAATTCATATCACATATGACTCGGTTCGTCAAAAGGTTAGACTAGGTACGTTTAAAACTGAAATCAGGTCAAAATATGATTTTTTTTGATCAAAAATCGACTCAGAAAGATTCAAAAATCAAACGGCCTTTCAATACAAAAGAAATTAGGTCGTAAAAGTATTTTTATTGGAAGCGAAATATTTTCTGAGTCTATACGCGTTCGTTTCGTATTAAACGGACGAACGGTTTATTTTCAACGAATAAAATACGAATAAATAGGAATAAATGAATTAATAATAATAATTTATTTTTAAATACCAAAATATAATTTTTAAAAGCTTAAAAATAATTTTTAAGAATTATTTGAATTAATTATAAATAATTGTATTTTATTTAACTATTTATAAATAAAATTAATTGATTAAATGAATTAATCAACTAATTAAATCTATAAATAATTAATTAAAATAAATTATAAATAACTAAAACAAATATGTATTTTTAAAAATAATAAAAGAAATAATTTTTGGAATTTAAAATAATTATAAAAATAATTTTTAGAATTTAAAGTAATAAATAAATGATTTTTGGAAATAAAATAAATGATTTTTGGAAAAATAAAATGAATTTTGAATTACTTTTAAAGAAAAAGTTTGAAAAACAGATTTTGAGTTTGGGTTTTAAGGTTTCAGGATCAAACTCAGGTTTTGAATTCGGGAAAAACGGGTCGGGTTTTTGGGTCATGAAGAACAGGGCACCGGAGCTCAAGAACTGGCCGCCGGAAATCTGGGTTTTCTAGATTCCAGCCGGCGAGCCCGAACTCCGGTCGGGTTTCCGGTTGCCTTAATCCCCCCCTTTTAACACTCTTTTTCTACGCTTCTTAATTTGAATCAACTCAAAACGAGTCCAGCATCTTAGATTAATAAACCATCACCGCCGAGAACGATTGAATCGTCGATTCCGACAATTTCACCATGGAAACCGGCGGGGTCCGAATATATTCCGGCCAAACTACGAAAGCAATCAAATCACAACCAAAACTTGCGATTTATATCCGAATTTAAAGCCCTAAACAACTATAAACTATCTATGTCATCAACAATCATCAAGAACATCACAATAATTATAAAAATAAATTTGAAAAATCTAAAAAACTTAGAACTCGATTTAACTATTCTGCAAACAATCAATTCAAATCTATACCTAAATCTACTATAAACAAGTCCAGGAATCTATTGCAATCATCAAAATCACCCAACAATCATCAATAGTTAAAAACCGAAATTCAAGAACAAGAACCGAAATTTAATTTTTACCAATACTCAATCTCATTCCCAAATCAAGATAGTGATACCAATAGAAAGCTCTCGCCGAGAGGATGATTTTGACTACTGGAACGTCCGATTTGGTTTTCTAAATCGATCAAAAATCGTGATTGAAGTTGAAGAAAGGAATTTTATCCCCAAGAACTTGTTCTTGGCTTTTCTATTTTTCTGAAATTTAATAAAATAAAATGAATAATAAAAATTAGTTTCAGCTATTTATATTAACTGAAAAATTATACCCAAAAATCAAATAAGAGTGTTTTTATCCTTAACTCGAAATAAATAGGCCCCAAAATAGTAATTACGGGGAATAATTTTAAAAGCGATAAAATATAATATTTATATCAAAATTCCCCAAAAATTGTGAATAATTTAAAAATGTAGAAATACTGGGTATTTGAAATATGATTGATTTTATTAAAATAAAAACGTAAATTTTGTGGGCTTTAACGTACCGGTGAGGTCCCGGTTCGTTGATTTTTGAAAATCGAGATGAATCCTAAATTAACAGAAAACCCCGAAATCACATAAAACACATTCTAATGCACATAAAATGAAATAAAACGAGTAACGCAAGTAAACACGCGTCCAAATCACGGATCAATTCATATAAATGCCATTTAAACACGTAACGAGTATCCCATAGGATCATATCGGATCCGAAAATAGATTACTTAGCCGCTAAGTAACTATAAAAATGATACAATTTAGTATCGGATTTGGATAATTATCAAAACTGAGCTTCTTATAAAATACCGTATGAGAAAATAATGTAAAAATATCCCGCCTTTCGATAATACGGGTTTTGTTGTTTTATCAAGACGATTTATTGTATCGAAAATTTTACGCCGGGACGCGTACGGGTCAAACCGTAATCCGGATCGAAAAAGTTAAAACACAGAAAATGTCCGGAATTACCAGATTAGGTTGTTTTCGGGAGAGTTTCGGGTTGTAAAACGTAAAAATGGGTGAAGTTGGACGATTCCCGGCTTTATAAAATAATTTTGTAATTATTCAGAAAATAATTAATAAATTCATAAATCAATATAAAATCATATAACATTCCAAGAATTACCAGAAAAATACCTTAATTATCTATATTTTATTCTGGACATAATAAAAATTAAAATACTGAGAGAATGTCACATATAAATATCCAAACATCAATTCCAATTATCATATAATTCACTAAAATTCAGATAAAAATCACATAAACAATTTCAAACAATAATAGTAATAATATCTTAAATATGGAATATTACACTTGTGACAATGCATTTATATGTGATTGGTATATAACAAGTTAAATTGCCCTTCCTCCCTTCTCATAGACTGTTTTGACTGAAGCCAGGAAAATTTATTTCAAAAAATATCCCCGGCAATGTAGGCCGGTGGAAACAAAGGTCCCCGGATTGGAGTAATGTGTGTGCGAGTATTTAAATTTCTTTAATCAATTTTTATTTTTTAAAACCTTTAATATAGCCACTGTTTCTTTTTGTTTTATATAAGAGGTAATTACACTATATCATGTGTGAAATTTCAGTAGTAGTGTTGTGTCTTGAACATGCGTGTCTTGAGGGAGGCAGGTCTCTACTCACTTCCCAGTAAAACAGTGGTTACTGTCTCAAATTCTGCAGACTGCATTATTCTGATTTTCAACTTTACAACTTTTATACTCTATTGTGGAACTCGAGATTTTTTTTTTTGGCATGAATTTTGTCATTTCTTAGAAGTGCTAATAAATATATATCATATTGTCTGTCACCCCATATTTTAGAAGCACAATTTTGGTCCCCGCAACCTAAAAATATAGAACTATTTTGATAATAAAAGGTCGAGATTTAAGTATTTAAATTTCCTTAACGTACTATATTATGATGTAAAATACATAAGCTAGTGAAATTGATTACATTTGTTATGTTGTTCTTGATGCATTGATGTAGAAACCAGTGATTTCCAGCACTAAAAATGTTGAAATGATATCTTTTAGGAATCTGATAAAGCAGAGGCTCCATTATAAAGGTTGACATTTTGTATAATAATCAATAGACAACTAAACAAATTGAAGAAGAATACCCTACAAAAATTAAAAAAAAAAATTGAAGTACAGATCATAAATTCACTTGCTTAACTAGTGAGCCATGGCAACCGGAGCTGCATAATTGATAGACCTCTGGTTAGGCATTGCAAGCATGAAAGTGTGATCCAAGAAATCATTCAATGCAACCACATGTTCCAATATGAATCTAAGCTCATCAGCACATGAAAATCCCATATTTCCAGCTCTCCTCACTGCATAAACATAAAATGTTAAGCACCCTTTTCTAAATTTGAATCTTGCCATCTCGCAGCCTGTCAGACCCCGAATAATCTTTCGGTTAACTTCCCCTAGCGGCATTTCCTGTGGCCATATCCTGTCAACTGCATTCTTCAAATTCTCCGATTCAAAGACGAATATAATTACCTTGGATTTTTTGGTGCCAAGGCCTAGTGTAAGAGTGTGCCATGCATGGTGTGCTAAAATTGTAAAATTTGTTGGCAAAAATGCAGAGGTGGACCGAAAAGTAGTAGATGTTTTTGAATTTCCGGCTGAGCTTTTTTCGTCCAGGGATAGAAGGTGGAGGAGTTGTAATGGTCGCGCTTGGCGGATAGTGAACAATTTTACGATGAACTGGCCTCCAAAACGGAGGCCTTTAACGTCGGAAGAACGCTTGAACAAGAAATCAGAGGTGTTTGTGGATATTTTGGAGGATTGATCATGACTTGGATGCTGGTATTTTTGCTTCTTGCTCTTCTTTGTTTCTTTTTCACCCATGAAATTTTTCTTGAGAAATAGTGTGAGTGGTTAGCGGGTGCATTGGTTATATTTTTGGAGTGTGGGGTTGAATATTAGACTTTTGGGGGAGTATGATATGATAACAAACCAATTTTTGAGAGGTGGCTAGTGGGTTTCATGATGTATGTGTTTATGTTTCCAGCTTTGGGCTTTAATTTTTAGGTGAAAGTTGAATCCGTGAAACTAATCATATCAAATTGGAATTTTTTTTGAAAAAATATTTTTAAATTATAAAAAATATAGTACAGTAGGTTGGAGAATTGGAGTTATTACAAGTCCCTACATAATTTATGACATATTTCTCAAGATGTTGGCAGTTCATTCACTGCAGTCTGCAGCTTAGACTTCTCATTGAAAGTTTGTTAATTTACAACCAAAAATAAAAAGAGAAAAGTGTATGTTAAAATACCCATTATGCAGAAGAAAATTATACAACAGAACTCGGTTCTTGTTCCATGTTAAACATATAAATTGTTTTTCTATTATCAATTAATCAGATATATAAGTATGGAATTAAGAGGGGGTTATGTATGAGATATCTTTCCAAGATGTAAACAAGTCTTCCCAATAAAGTTGTTTCCTACCAAAGAAAACCCCACCAGCTTTAATCATTTCATGCAAAATTTTATACTCTGTTGGGTAGACCAGGCTGTTGATCGTCCCACAAATGGTCCCATATATATTCTTGCAGATGATCTGTCCTTCCTTGGAGATTAGATATATGATCCCTGTTCTACATTTTTATCTACCAGTTGATCAACATGATAGATATGTCGGACCAAATTTAAGTAGGCCACTGTTCTTTCTCCGAATGATACTATAAACATAATACCAAACTCAGATCAACTCAGGTAGCACACTATTCTTTCTCCGAATAATTCAGAAAATATTAAACTTAAGTATAACAATTATATGTCAGAATGATATAGCATAATATAAAACTTGGGCATATCAGTTTTGTATCTAATACAGCATAATATAGAGGCAAATTATCTCCATGGCTCTGCTGCAAAAATTATGCGACAAGTGCTCCCGCAATGAAGGATTGCGACACATATATCTTATTCAACAATGACCGGGAACACCCTTAATATACAATTCAAGTATGACAATTATGAATTATGTGTCCGACCAACATTGTCTAACGCAGACCAATGAACAATATTTGATTTTAATTTTAGTTATGTATAATTGTATACTTCAACATATTGCATGGACATCTGTAAAAAAAACATATTGGATGGACATGGTTCGTCTCAAAACGCCTCTAATTAAAATTACCGAAGGCTACCAAATACCAATAGCTTGCCCAAATGCAAACGGGCAAAAACTTTTATTCAATCTTTATTGCAACTACAGACGTCTGCGAAAACATACAACGCCCTTGAGAATTTATTCAATCTCAAATATAACATAACTAAAAAGGTAAAACTCGAACTCCATGCATAAGCATACGCAGGTTACAAATCAGGTGATATAAACTGAAAGAGGAAAGAAAAAAACAGAACACAGAACAAATTTGTAATAGACTGTTGATCCATGTTCCAATGCTATCCAAGAAGCGAGACTATCTCAAGAAACTGATGCCATAGAAAACTACAATCTTCAACTTCTTCATAGTCCAGCCATCTTGCAGTATCTCATGAAAGGATGTCAATAACCTGACACCCAAACTAATGGGGAACAAAAACAACCCCAGACAGTAATGTGTTTTTAGCTACTTATTTGATTTGAATACGAACCTATTGTCCTTGATGGTTCATAGCAACTTATTGTATTATCTCACGAAAGAATTTAAAAAATCTAAGAATTGGGGCTCACTTGTAAAATATTATGTAAAATGAATTATATGTATCCTATAAAATGAATTTCCTCTCGGGACAAAATCTGTTAAGACTTAGAGAGTCTTGTATGATATGAGCCTACGCCGCTCAAGCTTCAATATACGGCTCTTATCACTGTTTCTTGGCTTCAGTAATCGCTGCACTTCCATTTCAGATTGAATTGAAGCTTGCAGTCTCTTTAAATGCCCATAACATTGCTTGTGATCAGACCGAGCAGGGACCTTAAACTTCTCTTCTAATGGACAATAATGCCTCTGATATGGAGACTGCCACTTGGCTTGCAAATAAGCAAGAGATCTCCATGGAGGGAAAGGCATCGAGTTCTGCTTGAGAGAAGATCTTGCAGCTTCAACCATAACTTGGAGGTATTGTTTCAGTTTGCCCAAAGAGCCCACATAAACAACTGGAAGGGTATTCAATATTCTGTCATACGAGTCAACAGCTCTAGCTATTTCAAAGTGACTCCTAAAGTCTATATCAATGATCAGACGCTCAAAGCTTCGAACATCATTGTAATTAACAACATCAATATACTCGTGGTCCCCTGGTTAAGAAAGTTAATAGATCAGTTACAACCTTAAGATTTGACGAAATCGTACAACTTTAGCCACACAGGTATAGAGATTACGAAATTAGAAACTACCTAGTCAAACTCAAGTATAATTTCTTTCAATCCAACATTTCACAGTTAAACAATTCGTGCAACAAAACCATGTTTCTACCATTAGAATATGATCTAACATACTGCCATTTCAAATATCCTTAGTTCCTGACGGTATCTTTAATCTTATTTCCTTGTTTTTGCAAGGCACAAGTTGTTAAAGCCTACAAATCTAGTTTCATACAAGTGGAAAGCAAAAATGGATTCAAGAGCATACCCCCGGGAACCTTGCCACTACCCTGCCACTTAGCTGCGCACACAGCAGCATCATAGCCAGAAAGTCTCAGAAGCTTTACCAGAGAATATCTGATACAACTAGCATTACATGGACCAGGCTTTACAAGATGGAGGTCTATCTCACTAATAGATTGCATCAACGAATCCACAACAGAAAACAAGTCACGTTCATACTGATCCATCGACAACTTATAACACTGCAGAACAAAAGATCGAAACCAAAAGTTAGAACCTTTTTTGAAAATCTAAATTACAGACCTTTCTATTCTCTCCTAGACAGAAAAATTGAGCAGGAAACTCCACGGTGCAGATAAAATCTTTATATCCACAGTGATGACATCATATTCAATTAAAATTCCACATAGATTAGCCTTACCAATCACATCACGGCATAGCCACACAGTATAAACTAAAATGTTCAATTATTACATTCTTCCATGTTTAATTACATCCTTCCACAATTCTATATGAATTCCACCCAACTTAACTCAATAAGGAAGGTAGAACTGATGACAGGTGACAATTCTCGATAGGTATTAGTTCCTAGAAGATATGCTCAGAATAATTTCAGTGTTGCCAAGGTAATTCCTTAGGTACATTTTCAGACAAAGAATAAAAAATCAGTAATTTCTTATAGAGGTCTCTGGTTGCTGATCACCTTACACACCAACTACCCTGCTCTGCAAGGGACAGGTACTCTGGTAAACTTTAAATGTAATTTGAAAAGAGTACTGATCAATTTTCTACAAAAATGGACACACATACTTGTGGCGTCCTATTCATATCGAATCTGATATTAGTTCGAATACCCCATTTAAAGATCCTTGAGGAAGCACTTTAAAGCCCTAAACCTATCACCTGGATGCATTTCTTTTCTAGAGACGTAACTCACTTGAAAATTCATATTCAAACTATTTTGACCTCCTCCCCCTGTGCACCTAATGGTCAATGGTGTATACATCAGCCAATCAGTTATCTAGAACCAACAACTATTGCATAAATGCACAACAGAAAATTATAAACAATAATTAACCCCAATCTAAACCATCTTTAAGAAAATAACATAAGATTAGTCAATCTAATGCATTTACAATACATTGTGAAGTTCTGAAAGACCATAACAAGAAGCTTATTGCTAAAATCTAAAATATAAAGGAATGAGTATGGTAAACAAACATTGCATGTGCAGTAAAAAAATCAATAATTAAGACCTAAAAAGACGTTTTGTAACAAAAAAATTATCAATAATTAAGACCTAAAAAGCCTTTTTGTAACAAACAATCTATCAATAATTAAGACCTAAAAAGACGTTTTGTAACAAACAATCTATCAATAATTAAGACCTAAAAAGACGTTTTGTAACAAACAATCTATCAATAATTAAGACCTAAAAAGACGTTTTGTAACAAACAATCTATCTGTACAACTAAAAACAAACATATCTCAACAATATTTACCTCAAACACTCATTCGGATTATTAGAAATACCAAATACGTTTTACATCAACATATTAAATCTAGTAAATAACATACCACGCTATCTACGTAAATCCCTACCTTTAAACACCTCAAAACACTATTCCTTAACACAATTCTTGCATATAGTGCATGTACAATCACAAACTACTTGATAATACTATCAAGTAACACATGCAAATACATTATATCTATAAAAGTCGACAAAATTAGGTTTAATAACTTAAAAGCTGGATCATCCACCTAAACACGCAGAGCCATATAAAAAACAAACAAACATTACAACATACAGGTACAACATGGCCAGCCTGGCAATTCAGTTAACAAAAACACATATTGTAACTCCGACTAATAATATAACCACGAATAATTTAATAACATAACAGAGACAACGTATTTTAAATAATCTCGATAAATGAATAAAATTCTCGGGACATCGAAAGGACCTTGATATTATCAGCTAGGCTAGGGAGATCGGAGAAGCCAGAATCACTATCACTACTATTAAGATAGCGGT
Organism: Apium graveolens; assembly: GCF_009905375.1. NCBI lineage: Eukaryota > Viridiplantae > Streptophyta > Magnoliopsida > Apiales > Apiaceae > Apium > Apium graveolens. Next base: position 23,448,796 of record NC_133654.1, on the reverse strand, counting down.
GCGAATCACCGCTTCCATTTTCCAAAAAATCGGTGACCATGACCGCTAAATCATGTTCGCTTTCGTGACTATATCCTCCGTCATCACCACCTCCCATTCTAATAAACGACGTCGCATAGACTCCACAATCCATGCTATTTTTCTCAGCCAAACACGCCCTTAATGATCACCAATTTGATGTACTAATTAACATGCTCTTCAATTTTGTATGTATATAAGCCCTAGAATTTATTAATTGGGCGAGAATTTATAAAAAAAATTGAAATTTTAAAATAGGGGTGTGTGTATAGGTGTATGTATAGGTTCTGGAAAACCCAACGCGGAGAGAACAATGATGAAGGGGGGAAATGGTGTGAATATAAAGGGGGAGGAGGGGGTTGTGAAAAGACGAAAAAGGGCATGGTGAAGTGTCGTAATGGACAAGAAAACGTGTCCAAATAGGAGAGGGGGAGTAAAAGAAATGAACCTGGACGGGTTTTGTTGAGAGTTAGATTTCTTATTTACTGCGGTTTTCTTTTTGTTTTACTATTATTACGGGGGGCAAATGATTTTTTACATTTTTAAAATTTTTAGTTTCTTTTCAAAATGAGGGAAGAAATATAAAACTATATGTTAGAAATCATGTTCATTTGTATACAAAATACACAGCATAATATGTACAAGTTATTTTTTGCGGTATTAATAATAGTCGATCTAAAGATAATGGTTGATATAGTAGTTTATCAATAATAAATTATATATAATATATTGTGCGAGTTTTTTTGATTAGCTAATGATAGCATTACTCATTAGAATTTAGAAATCATGTATTAGGTCATTTTATTTAAATGTAGTGAGTGTCAATAATGGCTAAAACTGATCAACGACTAAATATCATCACTCAAACTAAATGACCAGATGATCAAAGAAACTATCAACAGCTAAAATCTATAAGTACTCCCTCCGTCCTTTTTATATCTTTATATTTTATTTTTTGGGATATCCCATTCATTCCTTTACATTTCAAAACTTATCAAAAATAGTTAATGGCTCCCGTCACTTTTCCTCCCTTTTGACACTACTTTTACCCCACTATCTCCCTTTTATACATTAAAAATCAATGGGTCCCGCCACTTCACCCACTTTTCTTTCTCTTTTTCACCATTTTATACATATTTCTTAAACTCCGTATTCAATCATTTTGATAAGAAATCAAAAGGACGGAGGGAATACCTAATTATTAAATCTGAAAAGTCAGAGAGGGTTAAAAGGAAACCTAGGAGAAAAATGGAATAACACTTGGGATACTTGAAAAAGAAGAAATATTTATTTTGCCTGCAATCAAATTGGAGATTTCAAAGGTGTTATAACTGGTTTTCTGCTGGAACGGTAATTGATCAACTGTTTCGAATTATCGGGAAAATGATGCTTATTATAATATATATATAATGGAACTACCAGATTCTAACAATAAGAATGAAGGTGAATTCCAGTTCAAATCAGGAGACAAGCCATGAAAAGAAGAGCTGTCTCGAGAGAATGAACAATATTACAGATCTGTGAATGAAATGTAGAGAGAGAATAGGAAAGAAAAGACAATATAATTCATAAGCTGTCCCATGCAGTACATATTTTGGCATATATAGTCAGACCTTGCCCACTGTTACACAAATGAGAAATGATAAATAAAATTAGAGTGACTGAGCTATGATTTGTGGTAGTTGGGATCCCTCCACTGCAAACTCAGCTCCACTTGTCCTCTCCTGATTGGTGTCTTCTTCAATGATCGTATCAATGAATCATTGACCCCAAGGATCAAAGTGTGGAAAATGTTGCATGATTGTTTTAGCACTTTCCCATGTTGCTTCCTCCCTTGTTGACTGCTCCCATTGGACTAGCCATTGCACCTCAGCATGATTTTGTTTCTTGACAGTCCGGATGTCCACCACTGCAGCTGGGAACTTAATAACAGTAGATTCATCACACAACTGAGGTGCTGCTGCTGCTTCCTGAACGGGTATGGGACCCTGATGTTGTTTCAGCAGTGATACGTGAAAGGTTGGGTGAATCTTTGCCGTAGCTGGTAACTTCAATGTGTATGCAACCTTGCCAATTTTCTTTATGATTTGGTAGGGGCCATAGTACTTGGCTGCTAGTTTAGGATCCTCGATTTTCAACTGATTGTTGTCGATATGGTTTGAGCTTCAAATAGACCCAATCATTGACTTCAAATTCTCTTTCGGATCGCTTTCGGTTGGCCAACTGTACCATTCTGTTATGGGCCTTGTGCAAATTCTCCTTCAGCATTGCCAATGTTTTCTCCCTTTGTTGCAAGCTTCTGTCCACAGTTTCAACTAGGCACGACCCTGTGATGTAAGGCCTATGGATTGGTGGTGGTTGCCCATATACCACTTCAAACGGAGTCATTTTCGTGGCTGTATGATAAGTAGTGTTATACCAAAATTCAGCTAGAGGTAGCCAACTCGCCCATTCCTTGGGGTTCTCGAAGCACATACAGCGAAGATAAGATTCCAAACACCTATCGAGGACTTCTGATTGGCCATCGGTTTGGGGGTGGTACGCTGTGGAGAGATTGTGCCTAACACCTTGCAATTTGATAAATTCCCTCCAGAATTGACTAACAAACACCTTATCCCTGTCGGTTACAATTGTAGCCGGAAAGCCGTGTAATTTGTAGACATTGTCGAGAAAGACCTGAGCTACTTGGAGAGCTGTATAGGGATGGGCCAATGGAATGAAATGAGCATACTTGCTCAATCGATCAATGATTACAAGGATCACCTCTTTGCCCCGAGATTTTGGTAGTCCTTCTATGAAGTCCATAGTGATGGCTTCCCAAATGGTGTTGGGTATTGGAAGTGGCTGGAGGAGGCCGGGATATGCTGCATGATCATACTTACATTTCTGGAAAACTGCACATTGGCTCACATGAGTTGCAACTGCTCTTCTTAAACCCCTCCAATAAAATAATGTTTTGGCCTTCCTGTAGGTAGCCTCAACACCTGAGTGGTCTCCCTCTTTCGAATTATGCATCCATTCCAATATTTTTTGCTTCACTGTGCTGCTGTTGTCAATCACCAGCCTACCATTTCTCCTTAGTTGGCTACCGTTCCATGTGTACTTTGAGTTTGCAGCTGGTGTTGATTGCAGGGACACTAGTAGCTGCTGGATATTGGGGTCGTTCTGCCAGGTGCCCTGTATCTCTTCCAATAATGACGAGTGAATGTCTGTCATCATAATTGCAAACACTTGTGAGCTAGGAGTGCGAGACAAGGCACCATCTACCTTATTTTCCACCCCACTTTTGTATTCGATCACATAATCAAATCCGACAAGTTTCGAAAGCCATTTTTGTTGAAATGGCGTGTTCAATTTGCTCTCCAGTATGTACTTCAAGCTCTGCTGGTTAGTCTTGATGGTGAAGGGATTTGACATCAAATAATGTTGCCACTTTTTGACAGCTAAAACCACTGCCATTAATTCTCGTTCGTAGGCTGAGAGTTGCATAGTTTTCTCCGAAAATGCTTTGCTTACAAATGCTATTGGATGCCCCCCTTGCATAAGGACTGCGCCTATGCCTTGTCCCGAGGCGTCTATCTCAATAATAAACGACTTGTTAAAGTCAGGAAGTGCCAGGACTGGTGGAGTCGTCATAGTCACTTTCAATTGCTCGAACGACGCACTGGCTGCTTCACCCCAGTGGAAGGCATCTTTCTTAAGTAACTGTGTCAGGGGTCTGCAAATCGTGCCATAGTTTTTGATAAACCTGCGATAGTAAACAGTTAACCCCAAAAAACCCCTCAGCTGTTTTAAATTGGCAGGTTTGGGCCATTCCAAGATGCTCTTGACCTTATCGGGCTCTGTTTCTACCCCCTTCTCAGAAATGATGTGGCCAAGATAATGGATCTGCGTCGTGCCAAAGGAGCACTTCTTTAGATTTGCATGGAGGCTGTTCAACTGCATCAACCTCGGCACTTCGTTAAGGTGTTCAAGGTGAGCCTCCCAACTTGGGCTATACACCAATATATCATCAAAGAAGACCAAGGCACACCTTCTTAACAATGGTTTAAAAATTGAGTTCATCAAGGATTGGAATGTTGAAGGAGCGTTAGTAAGGCCGAATGACATTACTAAATATTCAAAGTGGCCGAAATGGGTCTTGAAGGCCGTTTTTTGAATGTCCAATTGATCCCTACGAATTTGATGATAAACCGATTTTAGATCAATTTTGGAGAAGAACCTAGTGCCTTTAAGCTCGTCCAGTAATTCCTCAATGATAGGGATGGGGAATTTATCTTTTATAGGAGCCTTATTAAGGTTCCTATAATCGATACACATTCGCCACCTCCCATCCTTTTTCTTCACAAGACTACCGGAGCTGCAAACGGGTTGTTGCTCGGTCGAATTACCCCCTGTGCCAACGGTTCTTCAATCATTTCTTCTATGACATTCTTTTGAAAGGTTGGGTATCTATAAGGGCGTAAATTGATCGGGTTTGTCCCTTCCTTTAGGGGAATCTGGTGATCAATTCCAGGTCTCACGGGAGGCAAGGATACGGGGTCTTGAAACACAGTATCATATGAGTCAAGTAAAGCAGTTAAAGAAGGGTTTGAGTTACTCGGTATACCTGTTTTGAGATAGGCATCCTTAGGAATCAACTGCAGCATTGAAATCTCCCCATTATGAGAGATCAGTTTGTTGAGTTTTGCTGATTGTAGCCCTTTGAGTTTCTTGCCTGTAGCCCCTCTCAACTTGACCTTTCTTCCACCATATTGAAACTCCATTGCCAGATTTTTAAAATCCCAAAGTACGGGTCCAAGTGAAGAGAACCACTGTATTCCCAACACCAAATCGCTTCCACACAAGGGTAATAGAATCAAATCTGCAGAAAATTTAACCCCCTGCATTTTCCATGTAAATCCCCTGATCATAGTGTGGCATTTCAGCTGACCTCCATCTGCGACTTTCACCCACATTGGTGGTATCTCCTCGATTTTGTAGTCCATTTTTAGTGCCTTTGTCGAATCAATGAAGTTATGTGTGCTACCCGTGTCTAATAGTAGCTGGAGGTTCTTTTTCCCATGATGCCCTTCGACTTGCATCGTTTGAAATGCATTTATACCCTCCATAGCTTGTACTGAAATCTGGGCACACTGCAACTCTTCAGCATTCTCAGCCACCTGCTCAACTACTGTTTCAGCCTCTTCGACATCATCCGTCTCCTCTACTTGTTGGATTTTAAACGTAGCGGGGGCATGGCAAAACACTTTTACACATATAAAATCCAAATAAAAGCATATAAATCGTGGTAAAAACATAGGGATTGAATCTAACCTTTAAAATAATTCGGAGACAACGATCAGAGATCCTTAGCAGTTGCTCCTCAAGTGTGAAGCACTCCACCGGTATCCACCAAGAAAACGATGTTAAGGAGGAGGAAGGAGGTGGAGAGAATTGGGTTTTCCAAAACTTTTGGGTTTTGGGGTTCCAATAAAAATAGGGTCTATAATAGTATATTTATAGGCAAAATTTTCAGCTGAAATTTTCCCATAAATATTATTATTATAATCCCATTTATTATTCTCATTAATAATTAAAACACCTTTTAATTATTAATCCTTTTTCTAAACACTTTAGAAATAATTCTCTCTCTTGATTTAATTTCCAAAAATTAAATCCTTTAATTAATAATATTATGAACTTTTCTTAATTAATTTATAATCAATTAAATCTCATTTAATTAATTGTTAAATTTGCCAATTAATTATTTATTTCATAAATAAATAATTATCAGCCATTAGTAATTAATTCTTCCACCATTAAATCATTCTCTTTTTATGGTGTGACCCTGTAGGTTCAATATTAAGCCGGTAGTAGAAATAAATAATGATAAAACTATTTTATCATTATTTATATAAATTCTCTAATTTATTAAATATGATTAATTAATTAATCACATTTATTCTACATCGTGGGGGATACTTCTCAGCATATCGCGACTATCCGGATAATATGAATTCACTGCTTAGAATACCAAGAACTTATTCAGTGAATAGTTACCGTACAATAAACTCCTTCTACCCTACAATGTCCCGATTAAATACAAGGCATGGATCTCGTGTCAAGCCTATCTAATTCAATCACTTGCTTACCATTTACTATGCGTAGTTCTATGCAAATTAGAAACTCCTTTCTAATTTCATTTACTCTGGCCAGAGATTTCTGAACTAGCATAAGTGGATCAGCCTTGAACATTCGCTTCCTTCACTGGAAGGGGTAGATCCTTTATTGATCATACACTATCTTCGTGTACAAATTCCTATACCCAGTAGAGCCCTAATAATTGTCCCTGGAGACTAACAACTAAACCAAAGCATAGTTCAGTGTACACAAGATGACTATGATGACCTCAAGTCTAAGGATACTTGTACAACTATCACTATGTGAACAACTGCTGACACGTGAGTGAACTCCATCAGTTGTTCAGCTGTGCGAGTCATGTTCAGTGAACTTATTCTATACTAAGCACCTACATACTAGCTATAGTGTCACCACGCAAATGTCTATGAGAACAGACATCCTTCATAATGAAGCAAACATAGTATGTACCGATCTTTGCGGATTATTAATTACCAGTTAGTAATCCTACGACCAGGAACTATTTAAGATTAGAGTTATCATCTTTTAGGTCTCACTATTATGATCTTATCATAATCCATAAAAAGCTTTACTCTAAACTATGGTATATCTTATTTAAACACTTAAATAGATAAAGCCCATAATAAAAACAAAACAAGTCTTTTATTAATATCAATAAAATCAAAACAGATTACATAAAAGTTATTCCTAAATCCTCATACATGATTGGACTTAGGACATATTCCTTTCAATCTCCCACTTGTACTAAAGCCAATCACTCTGGTATCTAATACCCATCTAGTCTTTATGACGATCAAAGTGACTTTCAGAAAGTAGCTTTGTGAGTGGGTCTGCTATGTTGTTATGTGTGTCAACTCTAATTCAATACAATAAAAGAAATGTTACCGCTCTCCCACTAACCCTTTTGTAGACGCATGGTTCATCTTCGTTTTTGATAAAATCAAACTCTTTGATTGTCTCATCAAAACGAATGTTCCATCTTTCGAGAAGCTTGCTTTAAACCACATATGGTTCGCAGCAGCTTACACACTAGGTTTTCATTTCCCTCGGAAAGAAAACCATCTGGCTATATGCCAGATCTCATAGTCGTAGTAAGCAGCAATCGCAAGCAAAATCCGAACTGATTTTAACAGGGCTACAAGTAAAAGGTTTCATCAAAGTCAATCCATTGCCTTTGTTTGAATCCTTTTGCCACAAGCCTGGCCTTATAGGTCTCCACCTGGTCATCTGCTCCAATCATTCTTTCGTATACCGTATACATAGATTCCATTCCATATTTCATGGCACTATGCCATTTCTCTGAGTCAACACTACTCATAGCCTCATTATAGGTCACAGGGTCGTCATCATCAATGATCGACAACTCATAGTCATTCTCAATGACAAGGCCATATTACCTCTCAGGTTGGCGAGACACTCTCCCTGATCTATGAATGGGCTGTTCCACAAAAGGTTGTTCAGTCAGAACAGGTGTTTCCACTTGATCCGTAGTAGTTTGTGCTTCTTGAACTTCATCAAGTTCAATTTTGCTCCCACTGTTTCCTTCAAGGATAAACTCCTTTTCCAAGAAGGTAGCATGTCTGGAGACAAACACCTGATGATCGGTGCAAAAGTAATACCCTAAAGTCTCTTTAGGATATCCCACAAAACTACATTTTACGGATCGATATTCCAGCTTATCTGGGTCAACTTTCTTGACATAAGCTGGACATCCCCAAATCTTAACGTGTTCAAGACTCGGTTTCCTTTCTTTCCATATCTCATACGAAGTTTGAGGAACAGATTTTGGAAGGCACCATATTCAGTAAATATGCTGAGGTTTCCAATGCATAACCCCATAGGAATACTGGAAGATTCTCATAGCTCATCATGGACCGAACTATGTCTAACAAAGTTCGATTTCTCCTTTCAGATACCAATCTGGAGGAGTCCACTGGGAGACTATACCATTTACTTTGAGATAATCTAGAAACACTCCTTTAAAGTATTCACCACCTCGATCTGATCGATGAGTTATAATACTATGTTTGGTTGTTTCTCCACTTCATACTTATACTCTTTGAACTTTTCAAAGGCTTCAGACTTGTGTTTCATCAAACACATATCCGAATCTAGATCTATTATCCATGAAAGTAATGAAGTATGAAAATCCACCCATGGCTTGCTTAGACATTGGTCCACATACATCTGTGTGTACCATTCCTAGCAAATTTGCAGTCCTCTCTCCATGTCTACTAAATGGAGACTGCAGTGCCACAATGAAGTGAGATTTTCATCATCCCTTTTCTTTTATTAGTTTGTTCAATCTGAAGTAAATCATGTCACATTTATACAGACCATTATTTAAAGTACCACGTCCATAAGAATATTATCTCTAAGAATAGAACATTCATTATTCTCAATAATAAATGAAAATCCAGCCAAGTCTTACATGGGAATAATATTCCTCACAATCGAGGGAACAAAATAACACTTATTTAAAACAATAGTCTTGCCCGTAGGCATATGTAAATGAAATGATTCTACATCTTCAGCAGCAACTCTTGCTCCATTTCTCATCAGTAGAATCACCTCCTCTTCCTCAAGAGTCCTACTTCTCCTTGGTCCCTGCAACAAATTGCAGATTTGAGAACCACAGGCGGTATCTAATACCCAAGTAGAAATTTGATTTAATAACATATTCACTTCTATCATGAACATACCTGAATCAGAAGCGGTAGTCTCACTACCCTTCTTCTTCTTCAATTCTGCAAGGTAAACCTTGCAGTTACTCTTCCAGTGCCCCACCTTGTTACAGTGAAAGCAAACAACTTTGCTCTTGGGGTCTTCAGCTTTTGGTGGAACCGGCTTTTCTTCACCTACTTTCTTCTTCTTGGAAGAGTTCCTCTTCCTTTTCTTAGGATTGGAACCTTCACCAATTAGAAAAACAAAACTCTTCTTAGGGGAAAATTCGATTCCGCGGTCTTCAACATGTTGTGGAGTTCAGGCAGGCTGACATCCAACTTATTGAGGTGAAAGTTCACAACAAACTGCGAGAACGAACTCGGAAGCGATTGCAAGACCAAGTCTTGGCTCAGATCCCATCCATGGCAAAACCAAGTTGTCCAAGGCGTACAATCAAATTGATCATCTTAAGTACATGGTCATTCACAGATGATCCCTCAGACATCCTACAACCGAACAACTCCTTCGATATCTCATATCGAGCTGTCCTCCCCGCCACATCATACAACTCTTGTAGATGCATGAGGATAGTGTGAGCATCCATATGCTCATGTTGCTTCTGTAGCTCAATATTCATGGAAGCTAGCATGATGCATTGAGCAACATTTGCATCATCTATCCACTTACGATACACAACATGTTCATCATTATGTGCATCACTAGCAGGTTCAGTAGGCTTAGGTGAGTCAATCACGTATTCCCGGAATGCGCGACACCACCTTCCCGCGCGCGTGCACCACACGCGCCTGCCAGCAGCCGCCGCCGACTGTTCTTTTCTGTACCTGCCAGTCGTCCTTGTCTTCGTTCCGTGCATTCAACAGCAGATAAATAGCAGCAGACGCAGATGTACATATATATATATACATACTTACAATACATATATATATATATATATCTTTATTTGATTACGAATTTAATTAAACTAACTTTAAAAATTCATAATAAATAATACATACATCATAAAATTATGAAAAAAATACCCAGACGATCTACAAACTTGTAGAACCCAGATCAACATTCAAAATTATTCTGAGAAATAATTTCTTATCAGACAAAATTAATCCATGATATAACTTATAAAAATCATAATTAATTCTTACAAGCACATAAAATTCTGAAATTTTTACCACAGATCTATATGCATACAACCTATGCTCTGATACCATTATTGGATTTTAAACGCAGCGGGGGCATGGCAAAACACTTTTACACATATAAAATCCAAATAAAAGCATATAAATCGTGGTAAAAACATAGGGATTGAATCTAACCTTTAAAATAATTCGGAGACAACGATCAGAGATCCTTAGCAGTTGCTCCTCAAGTGTGAAGCACTCCACCGGTATCCACCAAGAAAACGATGTTAAGGAGGATGAAGGAGGTGGAGAGAATTGGGTTTTCCAAAACTTTTGGGTTTTGGGGTTCCAATAAAAATAGGGTCTATAATAGTATATTTATAGGCAAAATTTTCAACTGAAATTTTCCCATAAATATTATTATTATTATCCCATTTATTATTCTCATTAATAATTAAAACACCTTTTAATTATTAATCCTTTTTCTAAACACTTTAGAAATAATTCTCTCTCTTGATTTAATTTCCAAAAATTAAATCCTTTAATTAATAATATTAAGAACTTTTCTTAATTAATTTATAATCAATTAAATCTCATTTAATTAATTATTAAATTTGCCAATTAATTATTTATTTCATAAATAAATAATTATCAGCCATTATTAATTAATTCCTCCACCATTAAATCATTCTGTTTTTATGGTGTGACCCTGTAGGTTCAATATTAAGCCGGTAGTAGAAATAAATAATGATAAAACTATTTTATCATTATTTATATAAATTCTCTAATTTATTAAATATGATTAATTAATTAATCACATTTATTCTACATCGTGAGGGATACTTCTCAGCATATCGCGACTATCCGGATAATATGAATTCACTGCTTAGAATACCAAGAACCTATTCAGTGAATAGTTACCGTACAATAAACTTCTTCTACCCTACAATGTCCCGATTAAATACAAGACATGGATCTCGTGTCAAACCTATCTAATTCAATCACTTGCTTACCATTTACTATGCGTAGTTCTGCAAATTAGAAACTCCTTTCTAATTTCATTTACTCTGGCCAGAGATTCCTGAACTAGCATAAGTGGATCAGCCTTGAACATTCGCTTCTTTCACTGGAAGGGGTAGATCCTTTATTGATCATACACTATCTTCGTGTACAAATTTCTATACCCAGTAGAGCCCTAATAATTGTCCCTGGAGACTAAGAACTAAACCAAAGCATAGTTCAGTGTACACAAGATGACTATGATGACATCAAGTCTAAGGATACTTGTACAACTATCACTATGTGAACAACTGCTGACACGTGAGTGAACTCCATCAGTTGTTCAGCTGTGCGAGTCATGTTCAGTGAACTTATTCTATAATAAGCACCTACATACTAGCTATAGTGTCACCACACAAATGTCTATGAGAACAGACATCCTTCATAATGAAGCAAACATAGTATGTACCGATCTTTGCGAATTATTAATTACCAGTTAGTAATCCTACGACCAAGAACTATTTAAGATTAGAGTTATCATCTTTTAGGTCTCACTATTATGATCTCATCATAATCCATAAAAAACTTTACTCTAAACTATGGTATATCTTATTTAAACACTTAAATAGATAAAGCCCATAATAAAAACAAAACAAGTCTTTTATTAATATCAATGAAATCAAAACAGATTACATAAAAGTTATTCCTAAATCCTCATACATGATTGGACTTAGGACATATTCCTTTCACTACTTCTATATGATACAGGCGTGGTTTCTTTCCCCTGCATCGGTGACCTGGTTCATACTTTGCATCGCACCAAAAACAAATGCCCTTTGCACGTTTTTCATTAAATTCATCTGAGGTGAGTGTTTTTCGAGTGAGGTTTTGGGTAGGGTTTTGGGTGTTTGTGTTTGGGATTTTGTGGTAGGTGTTGGGTTTCAAAAATATGTTAGAGTTCATAGGGTTTCTGGGTGTTGATGGGGTGGGAAGAAGAGCAGCTTTTGGTAAGGTTTTAGCTTTTCTTACTTTTACACTGGCTTCTTGAAGCTTGGCTAGGCATAGAGCCTGTTGTACCGACCTGGGATTAAACATCCTGACAGCTAGTTGTATTTCTTCCTCTAGGCCCCCCACATAGCAACTGAGTAAATATTCTTCAGGAAGATTGAGCCGGCTTTCTAATGCATCGAAGCTGTCGTGGTAATCTTGCACTGTTCCTTTCTGGCTCAAAGCTTTTAGATCTGCCATAGGATCGTCATAGAGTTCGCCAAACCTGGCTGTTATATCTTCGACATACTGAGTCCATGAAGGCAACACACACCCCAGCCTTTTGATGTAAGTCTGGTGCCAGAGAAGAGCCTTCCCTTCCATATGAATGGCTGCCAACTTCACCCTTTCTGGGTCATTCACTCCACCCAACTCAAAGAACTGTACACATTTATATAACCATGATTTCAACTCCGTTCCGTCGAATCTGGAAAAATCTATCTTTGTGAGACGAGCAGAATAGTGGGAGTATGGGGTTTTGGTTGAAGTGCTTCGATGGTGAGAATTATACGACGCTCCAGTGAGATTGAAGTCATCGACACCTTTGCCTTTATCCCCCATGAGGTTGTTAAGCTGTATAGAGACACCCACTATCATCTCATTAAGATCTGATATGGCTTTGGCATTTTCAGCAATCGTTGCACCTTGAGACTGATAAGTTGTGCTGAGCCGAGCACTTTGTTCATCCAGCAAGGTTTTGAGAATCATTTCGAGACGATGAGAGCCAATCGCTGGGTCATCTCCGTCTGCGCTTTTGTTTGTCCTAGAAATCACCATTTTTGGCCGAGAATCGACTGAGCTCTGATACCAATTATGCTTATGATAATATATATATAATTGAACTACCAGATTCTAACAATAAGAATGAAGGTGAATTCCAGTTCAAATCAGGAGACAAGCCATGAAAAGAAGAGCTGTCTCGAGAGAATGAACAATATTACAGATATGTGAATGAAATGTAGAGAGAGAATAGGAAAGAAAAGACAATGTAATTCATAAGCTGTCCCATGCAGTACATATTTTGGCATATATTGGCAGACCTTGCCCACTGTTACACAAATGAGAAATGATAAATAAAATTAGAGTGACTGAGCTATGATTTGTGGTAGTTGGGATCCCTCCACTGCCAACTCAGCTCCACTTGTCCTCTCCTGATTGGTGTCTTCTTCAATGATCGTATCAGAAAAAAATAAGAATGGGAGCGATTGTCATTGATTTTTGATAAATAAGAATGAAGATGAAAGTAATGAGAATGAGAATATATCGATACTAAATACGTGTTATCATATGAATGTTACCTCCTCTCATCAATCGGTTGGTTGGAAGTTTTCTGTTGATTTTTTTTGTTGTTGTTTTATTATGATATTGTGGGCGTTAGTTCTTTTTTATATTTTTTGAACTTTTAATTTCTTTTAAAATATTAGAAGAAAAGTAAATATGATTTCCAAATTTTGTTTCGGGTACTTTTTTTTACTTTTGCTTCTTTAAAGATTACTTTTTTACGTGGACAAATTAACGAATTTTGTTTATTTTGGCAGGTGTAATTTTTTTTGATTTTTTGATAATTTGCATTTAAAAACTATCTACATGAAAATAATTTTTTTATTTTTGGCTTTGCATTATTGTTGACAGATTTGGATTTGTATTGTTAATCAATTGGGACACAAATTGGGGTTTGTATTCATGATTAATGTAAATTTTTTTAATTTCTTAAATATTTTCTATATTAAATTGTATTCGTACATATTTAGCAAAAATAAATTGTTCACCTACATATGCGATGCCGATTCTATTATTTATTTTTACACACAAAAAAAAATTATGAATAAAAATGTAAATAACAAGTTACTAATAAGAATGTAATAATTTTAATCATTATATGTTTGAATAATATGAATGTACATTTAGTTTTCTAATGTTGTTTAATTATGGAGTTGGGTGGCGACTTGGTTTTTACTTTTTTAAACTTAGATTTTATCATTTATTATTGAGTTTGGAAAAAAAGTTTTAATGAAAAATTTTAAAATTACAAATATATAATATAAAAAATTGTAAAAATCAAAATTATAAACATTGTGAGTACCGGTGATCAATCACTCAGATATATAAATCAACGAAACTAAATGCAATGGACAGTAGGATATGTGCAACATTATTGTCGATTAAATAAAACAAGTTAGGATATCTTTTTACATTTCAAATCTTTACTTTTTTTCTTTTCAAAATTTGAAGAAAAATAGTACAAAAGATAATTGTTCTCTAACTATTTAAAAAAAAATCTTGATTATTCATATAAACAATTTTAAATTTGTTAAATAGTTCGCTACAATAACCTTAATTTATCTATGTATATATTAGGAGAAAAAAGTATCAACGTAGATAAGCAAGGTTGATTTTGTATTTATTTATAAGTAAGGATGTAGTTTGAAAGTTAATAATATAAATTAATAATTTTAAATTTGCCTCAACATTATTTTAATATAAACAGGTTATATGAATATGAATGAATATAATTTAAAATTTAACATGATCTTGCAAAACTGTTAGGTTAGCCTCTATAGTTTGTAGTTTAAATGTCTATTTGATTTATTGACAAGACTAAATTTTATTTCCAATTTAATCATAAAATACATTTTCAACTAAAAAAAATATTTTATGTTTAATTTTTTATATTAATGTATTTTTAAAAGGATAATGATATTTCACATCTAAAATAAAAATATCATTAAAATGCACACAATTTGATTTCTAATATTTTTTTAGACACCTCCTTTAAAAAAGAAGAAAAGCCTACAAATTAGAAAAAATCTATGGATAAACACAAATGTGCATATCCATAATCCATTACACGAGTTTATCCTGATGAAAGATTAAAATGAGGAACAACTTGGGGGAGGGAGGGGACCAAAAGAAACATGACGGGGTACATGTGACCTGTAATCTAGCCAACTTCATATGATCAAGCTTTATCCATTTGCAATTTCCTATAATTAGTATGCATCTATCATGTGAACATTCACAAGTTGGATCATTTTATAATTATCTCCCTTTATTTATTTAATATACCTAATTAATCTCATATGCATTGCCACCGCTTATTCAAAATATGGTATATTACAAATTAGAACAACATTATAGTTCAACTTAAGCCGTCAAATTGAGTTGGCAATCAAATGCTTGGGTTTGTACTAACTAATATATTATACACACAAATATGGAAGCTGAAGTTAAGCACACAAGTGGAGGGCCGGAGGCAGAAATTTGGCATAAGTATTAGTTAAAAAACAGCGATATTGTATTAAGCAACAATCATGCGACGGAGAACCGGATTAATGATTAAGATGGAAGCAGTTAAATACACAAGTTGTACTAATCCTTTTGCTTACAACCATAAACTTGTCAAAGTCTTGACATTGGTAGGCCACTTGCTTGATCCATGATGTAAAGATACTAGCTGTACTTCATTTCAAAGAAGAGAGATGAACTAGTTGTACTACTATAGTATAGGTCTAATAATAATGTAGTACATGAGAATAAAGCTTATGACTTGGAGGTGACTGCTATATTTGAGTTTAACTAGTACTAATATTCTAATATACTATTCAATAGGGCCTGAATTTGACTTCTGACTCCAGATGGATGGATGGATGGATGGGTTAATGGCTTATATACCCTGGTCAATCATAGTGGCTGACCTTAGTTCTATCCTACATGTTCCAGTCAAGGTTCAAATATGATGACATCTACATTGTATATCTCTGCTTTCATTACAAAATTACAAAGAACAATCTACATTATATATCAGTTTCATCAAATTTACAGGGAACACCTTGTTCTTTGTTGACTCGGAGAAATACTGACCTGCTCCTAAATTTACTTGCTCAATTGGCCAGATGAACTGACCAGTGACCACAATTACTATTCCCCGCATTAGTTTAAATTCTCCTTCCCGGTCAGATGTTCTAAACAGGCACAAGTCTGATTCTTAACAGTATCAATCATGTATTCTAATGTAGTTAATTTATCGACGTTAAATATACAATGCAAATATTATGTTAGTCAATGTTCTGGTGTACCCGGTCAACTCTCGGTTCATAAACAAGGAATCATAAATAAAAGTGCGCAAAATATGAATATTAGTACTAACTTTCGTCTAAGAAATGACAGGTCAATCTGCCTTGCAAGTATGTGGAACCTTCACCATCTATTAAGGCCAAAGTTACCCAAATACATACTCTTAAAACTGAAGCAAAAGTAAGAATCCCCCCCCCCCCCCTCCTTATTTTGTGCCCCAAACATATTCAGATATACTTAATTATATCATAGTGTACGTATGAGGGTAGGAAAAAGATTTACCCACAAAGAGAAGCCCCTAAAGTAAGTTCATACCTACCATTACCAAGCCTAACACTCTAATTTAGTAATTTGGCACTTAAAGAAACATCACCCTTAATCTGGGCCATCACACTTGCATATTTAAATCAAGAGAAGCTTGATAGAAATAAGTACGACCTTATTCCAAATCAACTTATTTGTAATAAAAAGAATTACTGTCATTCGAGAATGCAGGAGATCAACTTTGTTATATGGTCAATGAAGATTAAAAAAACATGACAGATGATGAAGGGTGCTCCACTGGAATTTGAAAGTACAAAGTCACCCAAACATTCTACGAAAACTTGAATGTTATATTAAATTTAACAAAATTACAAAAGGACATGATGAATATATTCCCAAACCTATCCCAGTGCACTGTCCCTTGTATCATAATCAATGGTCTTCCATCTTTTTCAATCCTTTCATATCAGTTGTCTCCACCCTACATAAAAATTAAGGGATATAACTCATACTCAAACAGTAGAAACCACAAATCCATTAGCAAAATTCATTTCCATTAAGATATTCTAGTAAATATGATATTCTAGTAAATATGATGTCCTGCTTGCGTTTTAATCAAGCCTTACATTAGACAGAGCTTAAAAACAATAAATGCTTCTCAGCTCAATAAAGACGTCTATATGTAATCCACTACAGTTCCAGATTTTTAGTTTAAAGAACCAAGAATCAATATTATGTCATTATACAAGAAAACATTGACACTTTATTATTGGTGTATCAGCAAGGCTGTAAGATCTCGTAGTGTGGTTGACAGGTGGACCTAACTAAACACTCAACCAGGCTTAAAATTCGAGCTTCACTAAACTCTTAAATTGGAAAAGTAACATGTAATAACAAATTTATTCAGTAGCATAAAGCACACTTATCAAATCAAAACTAGATTCAAAAGCACTAAAACAACTTAAAGTAGTAAATACCAAGCATTTTAAAACAAAATAACAAACTAAATCACGCTGCACAGTGACAAAGTATCATAAGTGATTCGTCTTCCATGCAACAGAATAATAAACTAAAAATAGACTATCTCCCAGAACTCATATATTCGTCAATCTCCAATCCTCCTCATATTTGTAATTCAAGAGCTACTCTTCCCTTGATGTTGGTGGTAGTGGGGCTCTACTCGTACTTCCGGATCATCATTTTCAACAAAAAATGTCCCAAACTTCACAATGTAATTTACTGTTTTCAGTTGTAGCTACTGACTAAATGTGTAATCAATTAATAAAGACTATTCACTACAAATTTACTAGTATAAATCACATCACTTGATGTAGGACAGTGAATACAAAACACAAAACAGTAATTAGAGCAAATATTATATGTATATCCCAAGAACAAACAATAATATTATTCTCAAGAAAAAGGATAATCAGAGATGAATATTATGTGAGGATTACATCATTATGTATAGATAACAAAATACCTAATGGACTATGGCCAGATAACAATTGGGCTTTATTATAAATTAACTACTTAAATAATGAACTCCTATCCCCACATTTAAAACATATAGATAAATATTTTGTTTATCTCTACACTTAGCAAATATAAACTAATTAATAACATATATATTAATTCTCTATTTCCGTGACTCATCATCACTTAAATTGAAGATACACTCCACAACTCCTACATGATAATTCCAGCATACACTAGTAGTAGCAAAGACGACTGTGTTAGCAATTAGTCATCTTAGGAGTTAAGCCTCTGGTTGAAAGTCGACTAAGTTGGGTGCAAAACTGAACAATTAGGGTTTTTGTAGTCTACCACTAGGGAACCACTACTCAGTCTTTTGGCTAGGCACACTTAATCAACTTCCTTTTACTTACCAAGCACATCCTTTAGATACTTTTCAACTGGTCGACTAGTCACCAACCACACAGCAAATGACAAGTATAAAGGGACACAAGAAGAAATGAGGAACATATATACTTAACAAATTTCACGTAGATTTGACTTGGTATTTCTCAAATACAATTCAAAAGAATTAGAGAGAGTGAGAGGAATGGAAATAAAGAATTAATATATTAATGGAAATAAAGAATTAATATATTAATTAATATATAGTTTATATTTATTTAGTGTAGAGATAAATAATATTTTTAATTTTTATCTATTTGTTTTATATGTGGGGCTATGAGTTTATTAATCAAGTCGTTTATTCATAATAAATCCTAAGTGTTTACGGGCATTTTATTCTCTACATAAGTGATGTAATCCTACACATACTACACCGCTTTGATTATATATTTTTAAGGGAGTAACATTAAGTATTATTCTTGGATATCGTATAATCTCTGCGTTCTTTCTTCTTCTTTCTTTTGCTTTCAATTGCCGTCCTTCATCAGAGAGCATCATCAGCGTAGGCAGCCACCTCTGTATTCTGAATTCTCATTGCTAGATACATACTAAGATAAGTTGATACACATTTATATACTATATCTCAAGTTCTTCGAATAGGTCTACTGCCTAATTATATTTTACATAAAACATAAGAACGAGTATATATATGCAATGGAAGAAGTTAGAGAATATGTCAACCATCATTTGTAGCTAGCAGCTTAACATACGCATCGATTCTGTTGGCTAGCATTTGAATACATAAATATATTAAGTAGCCAAATTACTTTCGTTGACCCTGAGCCTGGACCAACTACTAGATTCTATAATCAAAAGCTAATTACCACTTTGCATGAATCTCAGCATTTATATTAAATTCAGGTAAGGACTGTGACTTCATGAATAATGACACCTGCTCCAGTCTCTTTACAAGGAACATAAGGTCCTCTCAGACATACCCAAAGGGCACTAGAAGCTCCATTTCACAACACAATACAGTCACCAAGTCAGATTTGTATACTTTTTGCATTTACTTCATTTCCTTTGAAACCAAACAGGCTTAAGAATATGATTTAATCAAACATGACCCAACACAAAGTGAAGTTCAAGAATAATATAAAAACTCAAGTAATCAAATTTTACCTAATCTAAATCATTAAAGAAGTAACCAAACTTGATCAAATCTAAACAATTAATTCTTTTAAAAAAAACTAAACAAGTTAATGGCTAAAAAAGATTGTGTAAATAGAGAATTCAGTAGTGTCTCCTACAATTATACACCAGAAGGCTTTACTAGGAATGTGAAATATCAGTAGACAGAGAAATACAGTTGACTTTACTGGTCAGTTAACTATACAGTATTGGCCATTTTATTTATCAAGAAAAAGAACAAAAAACATTTATTTAGAATATACTTGTCGGAAATGCACAAGGTCCAATAGTAACTCACGTAGTTCCATACAAGACGATCTTTTGAACTTTAGTGGTCTCGCAGTCAGATTGGTTATCCTCAATAAAAATTGTCAAGCTGATCCAATATCCATAGGTAAACAGTGAGATCATTTCATATGCCGAGTAAAAAAACTGTGAAAGGTAAAAAGGCTAAAATGCAATGAAAAAAATTACCTGCGAACATTTTGAAACTTAACATACTTTAAAGCAACTGGTTTACCCTACATGTGCAAGAATATGATATTTGTATGTTAAAATTCAAAACATTGTCTGAAACAGGCAACGGCTTTCAGAGAAGTAAACATTTCACTGGAAACTCTTACCTTGTTATCTTCAGAAGATAATATAATGGTGTCATTTGGAGCATAGTCACTAACATTACTGCACATTTCATAATTATGGTTGGTATGTCAATAAGGTGCAAGGAAATTAACAATAACATAATTACTGCATGCAGCTACATATCCACAATCATCATTTACCTAAATCCCATATGCTCCTTATTTGTGTAAAGCTTCACTGTTTTTGGACCTGGAAATCATCACGAAGTCATATATTTAAATAGAGATTTCAGCATGCAGTATATGGACCTGTATTTCCAGGTAACCACAATTAATAATGGAGACCCTCTTTTACATTTTGTATAATACACATATAGATGCACAAATACAGTGATACTGCAAAATGTAAGAGGTAAGTGGACATCCTAATGGGTTGTGAATTAGGGAAAAATATATTGATATGTAATCAGTGTACTTGATTATGAAGTGGTCGCATACTATCACTTAACACTTAACACAATCAAGACAAATACTAAAACCTAAAGCTAAAATATGTGAAATTACCCAGACTGAAAAATAAATAATAGAAAATTGTAAGATACTGGTTTATGAAGATATATACCTTCCTCCTCAAGTCCTTTGATGGCAATGGAGTGTAGTTTAATGACTTGGGTGAAAGGTATATAAATCAAAAGTTGTTCATCTGCATCACTCTCCAAATTCAACCCATCATCTTCTCTATAACCCTAATGGACAAAGAAAGCAACAACCAGTTCAAGTCATTGATATAATTAATGAAGGGCTGAAGAAAAAACTGTGGAAATTTCCAAAACATATTATATAAAATTCACATATGTAAGGGGTTCTACTTTCAAAGAAAATGTATTTAAGCAAGGTATTCCGCGCTTCTTGGTAATATCCATCACCACAGAGTCTGCATATAGAAAGATTGTGTCTCTCGTAGTTCTGACCATACACTTGAACTTGTAACAGATAAGTTCTATGAAAACAAAGCCTGTCGAAATGCTGTTTTTCATTACATAAATCATAGTTCTGACAAGTTGCCCAGCATCAGATAGACTTTTCATCCCTTTGTTTTTCTATTCCCACCATTGTCATACATCACTAACATCGCAGAAATGCTCGTTTTTTAGACCACGTACTTTAAAACTAAATACTGAAAAAAAGAAGATTCTTACTGATGACTGATGAGTTTAAAAATTGTCACCAATTTCTGAATGTGTGTCATTGTACATTAAATGTTAACGCAAGCTTTTTATGACCTAATGAAAATTCACCATCATCACCTAGTTCAGTGATCTTGTTGAAAAATAAACAACCTGACCTCATATACTCTAATTTAAGAAATAGACAAGCAAAAAGGTTCAACTAAGTACATAAGAATAGTAGAAAATTTAACATTCAATAGTTATCCCATGAAATCAAAACATAGGGTGACCGAATATCATCAATTTAAGTTACAACTTAAACAGAGGTCTGTCTTCTAACCAACACCTTGTGGATTGTACAATAACTTGTAATAGATACCCCGGAGTGCCACAGAGACAAATACCGAAATGTCTACAATATAATCAATTTAAATTACCACTCAAACGGAGCTCTATCTTCTAACCTCCCCTTTGATGATTTTATGATGACTTATAGTAGATAATCCGTACTGCCACATATATAAATACCTAATTTTCTACTTAAGAATTGGACAAATTCTATAGAATCAACATACAAAGGCCTCAAAATATAAAACAATAAAAACCCTATTAAAAATTAAGAAAAAAGATAAATAAATGATAGACCTTCTTTAGGGCATTAGCATAGGCCTGAGTAGAAGTTTGATTCAGACATTCAACTCCAGTCCAATCTATGAAGTCCACTAGATCAACCTAAAAAACACAACAATTATAAAAACATGAATAGACATGTAACAAGTATGTAATAAAGAAAACATAGAAACACACTTGGTTTCTTTGAATTGCAGAGGCGGATTCTCCAGACATTGTCAAACGGCCCAAACAGAAAAATCCCTCTTTGTGTTTGTGTTTGTGTTTGTGCTGTAAAAACGTATGCAAGTATAAAGTCCGAGTTATTGGGGGCGGCGCGGGTGTCTAACGCAAAGAATAATGGGTTCGAGCTCGAGTATTCTTCGATCTAATTTACTTAACGAATTTATAAAGTCAGAAACTTTTTCTCTAACTTATTTTAATTTTTTATTATTTTATTAATTTTAATTTTAAAATATATATTTTAAAATATTAATATAATTTAAAATTTAAAAATTAAGATAATTATATTTAAAAGTTATTTATTTTAGTTTATTTAAGTTAAAAGAATTATGACTTGTAAATAAAATTATTCACACACTTATATAACTCATAAGTGTTAAAGGGCTGGTTAAAAAGGATAACTATCATCTTGGTCGGAACCGTTTAGCAATTCAATTTTGGGGACTTAATTTATTTGTTTTTTGTTTTTTTTTGAAAGAGTTTTTGATTTTCTATAAAATTATGAGTTTATACCAGAAATATAGCTAAAATCAAGTACGGTTGCAATTTTTTTGATATTAAAAGATGCATTATGTTGTTGTCAGTTTATTTTTTTAACATTTTCATAAGATATTATAATTCAAGTAAGTTTTAAAAATTAACATTTTTAACAATTTATTTTCTTTAACTTTTACATTAAAACTTTGAAATTAGCTTTACTCGGTTATGTTAATCTTCAGTGTTTATGATGATAAGTTTTTCCAGCAACAGAATGAAGAAAACAGATTGAAAACATTCGAGATCATAGCATTGCATATCAGACTTTCCAGGAATGCAGTTTAGATTTGTTAGTGTTTATGTAAATCATATTTTGACTGGATATATATCTTTTCATCTTATATCTAACAAACCCTATCGTATAAACCTAGTTTGAAATATTCAATACCTATCTTTTACTTGTTTTATCTATTTCAAACAAACTAACAGATTGGCTTTCAAGACTTATTCAAATATTTTCAAACAAACTTGTTTTAAATCATATCTATCTTATCCCTTTGTTTAAAAATAAAATATGTTAGAACTTACTTATAAATACAACTCATGCTTTCAGATTTGCAGCTAATACCTTCACGCTATATTCTTCATCTGAAACACCATTTTTGTTCTCTATTACTTCACTTAAATATCCAGTCGAACAAGATATATTTTGAGTTGTAATTCATATTCTTATTATTTATAACTGTGTATTTATATGAACTTGTGCCGGGTTGTGGCAAGACTTGATTTCAGAAGAGTAGCCAAGGTAGCCAGTGGGCTAGGTTATAGCAGGTGTGCTAGGAAAAGGTTTTTTCCGGGGCTACCTTTTGTAATCAAGGAAAAGATTGTAAGTTCTTTTATTGAAATTGATATAATACATTCTCTATGTTAGTTGGCATAGGGACTTGGATGTAGGCCATAGACTAGGATTATGGGCCGAACCAAGTGAAAACTCCTTGTATTTTTACTTATTCAGTTTCAGCATATTGCATTTATATTACTGTTTTTTTAATTCCGCGGTTAAAAGAGACTGTTTCATTCCATGTCTCATTCGTAAAGGGACTGTCCCATTTACATAAGAGACTGTCCCATTTGCCTTGACAGTTAGAATATAATACTATCTATCGAGCCTTTGAATTTCAATTGGTATCAGAGCGGGTTCATTTAATTCTCTTTTTAGTATTTATTTTGCTAGCGATCCATAGCTCAACCAGATAGGTATTCAAATAATTATCCACCACTGCTCCAAGGTGCTGAAAACTACAATGAGCGGAAATTCCGGATGAAAATCTTTCTCCAGCGTGATGCATTCGAGTGGGATATTATAGAAAATGGCTTTACAATTCTGATGAAAGATGAGAAGCCCAAATCCCTCAAGGATCTCTCTCCTGAAGAAATGAATGCAATGAACTACAATGCTAAAGTTATGAACTCACTTCTTAATGGCATGGTAGCTACCGAGTTACGAAAAGTATCAACATGTACTACTGCGAAACAAATCTGGGATACGATCAAAGTCAGCCAAGGAGACACTTCTAAGGTACGTGAAGTCAAATTAAGTATGATAATGAGCGATTATGAAGGTTTCAGGTTGGAAAGAGATGAAAGTGTACGGGATGCTCAAGGAAGATTTCTGACACTTATGAACTCTATCTTACTATTGGAAAGGATCATTCCTCAATCGGATCAATAGGAAAATCCTCAGGGCAATGCCAAAGAAGTTTGCTCCAAAGATTACCATTCTGCAGGATTCAACACTTCTTTCGACTATGGACACTTTAACACTCTTCAGTGAATTGGAAGAATTCGAAAGTCAGCTACGCAGATATGATGAAGAAGATGAAACTTCTCGTAAAAAGACTCTTGCACTCAATGTCGAAGCTGTTGAGTCTCCTGATGATTCTGATGAAGAAATTGCTCTTCTGGCCAAGAAGTTTCATAAATTTCTTGCCAAACGGAATGCCTCTAAACGACCTATGAAGTCACAGTTTCCAAAAAAGGACTTCAAATATCATTCTAGCAAGGAGAATAAAGCAAATCAAAGCAAAGATACATGCTTTGAATGTGGAAATAAAGGCATTTTAAAAAAGACTGTTACAAGCTAAAGAACAAAAAGAAGGCATTAATCACTTGGAGTGATGATGAGTCTGATGTTGAGATCGATTCAGATGATGAAGTTGCTCAACTATGCTTTGCAGGACTCGAGGACAGCTCCAGTGACAACGATGAGGTACAGAATATAAAATATAATTCAAATGTGTCTTCACCTATGTTAAATTTGCAGGTCCAGGTTAAGAAGCTAAAAAAAGAATGCTTATTTAAAACAAGCATTAAGTGAAGTTCTTAGTGAAATGGACGATCCTATGAAGGATGAAGCCTTGGCTGCAGAAAACAAATCTTTGCTTGAAAAGGTTTCTAAACTTACTGAGGAAAATCAATATCTCAAGAATGAGATTGAGATGAAGGATGTCTGTCTTGAAGCCTTGAAGAAAGAGTCAATCTCTCCTTGGTTCCTGAACTAAAGAAGAAAGTAGCACAGCTTGAAAAAGATTTAGCAAAATGTTTTCATGGTGAAGGAACTCTGAATGCTTTACTTGCTAAACAAAAATCTTCTCTTGATAAAAGATGATTAGGATGTGAATCAATCAAAAAATGTGCATTTCAAGGTGGTTACGGGAGAGAAATGTCGAGATTATGGCAAATCTGGTCACACTACTTCCGAATCTAGATTATGTTGTATCAAGGGCCACTCTTCTAACTCATCTTATAGATCGTCTGCTAGATATAAATCTACTAATGCATCTATTAATATTGTTCACATGCAGATTAAGAAATCAGATAGACGTTTATATAAGATTTGTGATACTAACCAACAAGGACCAAAGTTAAGTGGGTACCTAAGAGATAAAGCAATTTTTGCAGGTTTGCTTGAAGGTCCATGTTCCGCGAAATAAATGGATCATCGACATTGGTTGTTCATGTCATATGACCGGTGATAAATCCAAGTTTTTATCTCTAGTTTCCAAGGTGGTTTAGTTACTCTTGGAGATTCTAACACCGTCCGAATTATTGGAAAATGCACCATTGGTAATGACAGGTTTGCTGTTTCTAACGTTCGTTTAGTAGATGGTTTGAAATACAATCTTATTAGTATAAGTCAACTTACCGATGCTGGTCATAAAGTTAAGTTTGATAAAGATGTATGCTATATTGGCACTCAGTCTAATGAGTTTGCTTTAGTTGCCAAAAGAAAAAGAAATATTTTCGTGTTAGATTTTGATGAATAGCAGGAGGAAATCTCTCTTGCTACCATTCAAGATCAACAGAATCTTTGGCATCGACGTCTAGGTCATGTTCACATGGATCTCCTTCGGAGGATATCTTCTCATGATTTAGTACGAGGTCTGCCCAAGCTGAAATTCAAGAAGGTTGAACCTTGCTCAGCATGTCAGCTAGGAAAACAGGTAAAAACATCTTTTATAGCTAAGAATCGTGTGTCAACTACTGATCCTTTGCAGCTTCTTCACCTAGATCTCTTTGGTCCTGAAAGGTATGTAAGTCTTGGAGGTAAAAATTATGCATTTGTCATAATTGATGATTACTCACGTTTTACATGGGTATTATTCTTACGTACTAAAGATGAAGTTTTTGTTGAGTTTAAAGATCTTATTACCAACCTTGAAACTAAGTATTCATATAAGCTCAAGACTATCCGTAGTGACCATGGAGGTGAATTCGAGAAGGATTTCATAACCTTCTGCAAATTTAGAGGGATCACTCATGAATTCTCATCTCCTCGTACTCCTCAACATAATGGAGTAGTGGAACGCAAGAACAGGACACTACATGAGACATCAAGAACTCTTCTACATGAGAGTAAGCTTCCTCGTAGTTTTTGGGCTCAAGATGTTCATACATCATGTTATGTTCATAATAGAGTTCTTATCCGTCCTATATTTCTTTAAACTCCTTATGAATTGTTTAAGAAAAAGACACCTAACATTAGTTATTTTCGAGTATTTGGTTCTAAGTGTTTTATTTTAGATACTTAAAATAATCGAGGCAAGTTCAATGCAAAATATACGGAAGGAATTTTCTTGGGTTATTCTACAACAAGCAAGGCTTATCGAGTTTTTAATTATGTCAAGAACAAAGTAGAAGAATCCATAAATATTGCTTTCAATGAATCTTCAAGCAATATATCTCAAATTGACGAAGACACTGCAGATCAATTATCTCATTCCTAAATGAGATAGTTTCATTCTGAAAAGAGTCAGTCTCAATCTGACAAATCAAGCAGTCAAGACTCTCCAGGTTCATCACAGTCTTTTGATAATTCTTCAGGTTCTTCTTAAGATTCAGACAAATCTTCTGGCTCTCCAAAGACTCCTGATATTGTTTCAAATGTGTTCTCTACTACTCCTCCGGATAAATCTTCTCAAGCAGAAATGAGACCGTCTCATTTAAATGAGACAACTCCTATTCAGTTCCAGGCTGATAACTCGAATGAGGAAGATATGAGTAATATTCGTCTTCCTAAATCATCTAGAACTGTGAAGAATCATCCACCAGATAATCTTCTTACGGATTTGGATCAAGGAATTTCAACACGTAGCAGACTTCATAATCTATGTGCATTATGTGCATTTGTTGCTGAGTTCGAACCGAAAAATGCTCAAGAAGCAGTTGCAGACGAACACTGGTATGTGGCAATACAGGAAGAATTGAACCAGTTCTAGCGTTGTGATGTTTGGGAACTTGTCCCACCTCCTCAGGATGCCAAAATAATTGGTACTCGTTGGGTTTTCAAGAATAAGAAGGATGAAGATGGAAATATCATTCGCAATAAAGCTCGTTTAGTTGCTCAAATATACAACCAACATGATGGAATCGATTATGACGAGACATATGCTCCTGTAGCTCATCTGGAAGCTATTCGAATCTTAAATGGCTTTTGCAGCTCACAAGAAGTTCAAGCTCTACCAAATGGACGTCAAGAGCGCTTTTATAAATGGTTATCTCAAGGAAGAAGTATACGTAAAGTAGCCTCCAGGTTTTATTCATGAAAAGTACCCTAATTATGTTTACAAGCTAAAGAAATATGTCTATGGATTGAGACAGTCCCCTCGTTGTTGGTATGAGCGTCTCAGTCAGTTTCTTGTAAACAATGGCTTCAATCGCGGTACACTCGATCCAACTCTCTTTATATTTCATAAACGTGGTAACTTTCTTTTAGTTCAAATTTATGTAGATGATATAATATTTGGATCTTCTAATGAATTATTGTGTAAGTGGTTTTCTGACTGCATGCATAACGAATTTGATATTAGTTTGATGGGTGAATTACAGTACTTTCTAGGTTTGCAAATTAATCAGTCTAATGTAGAAATATTTATTCACCAAGGCAAGTACATTAAGGATCTACTCAAAAAGGTTTGCACTTGAAAATATCACACCTAAAGCTACACCAATGAGTACTTCAGTTAAGCTTATAAAGGATGAACAAGGTACACATGTAGATGTCACTAAATTTCGAGGTATGATTGGTTCATTGTTATTTTAACTGCCACACGACCTCACATTATGTATAGTGTATGCTTGTGTGCTTATTTTCTATCTCAACCTAAAGAATCTCATTTGAATGCCGTTAAACGTATTTTTAAATATTTGAAAGGTACGAGTGACTTGGGATTGTTTTATCCAAGCTCCTCTTTCTTTGACTTAATCGTTTTTTCAGACGCTGACTATGCAGGGTTACAAGTTGATAGAAAAAGTACAAGTGTTGCTTGTGAATTTTTAGGAGATCGTTTAGTTGCATGGCATAGCAAAAAACAAACTTATGTAGCTCTTCCTACAGCTGAAGGAGAGTATATTGCGGCTGGAAGTTGTCGTGCTCAAATTTTATGGATGCAACAAACATTGCAGGATTTTGGTATTTCCTTTTCAAATATTCCTATTTATTGTGATAATACCTCTGCAATTAATATCTCTAAAAATGCCGTCATGCATTCTCGTACTAAGCATATTGATGTTCGTCACCATTTTCTACGAGATAATGTTTCTAAAGGTAATATTGAGCTTATATACATATCTACTGAGAAACAACGTGCATATATTTTCACTAAGCCTTTAGCTGAAGATCGATTTTGTATAATGCGTCGTGAATTAGGTATGTGTTCTTTGTAATTTGTTATGTGCTTTTATGTGTAATATTTGTGTTTTTAGTTTGATTTCTTATTTTTGTCTTTATTCGGGAATATATTTTGTTTAACTTGTTAATATTTCCTAGTTATATTTATATATATTAATATGTGTTAATTGTGTATGTATTAAGTTTTTTAATTAATTATGATTACGTGTTTTCCCGTGTGCATGCAAAGATATTTGGTAAATCTCCTGATCTATCTTATCACTTCTTTTCATTGATTATCGTGCATGACTTCTGAGTTCTACACATCTATTAACTCTTCACTTCGTTTCATCTTCTACCACTTCCTCTTCTTATTCCTATATATTATCTTTCTCTAACCCTTTCATTTTCTTAACCCCCTCCACATTTTCTCTAAACAATCTTACCTTCTTCTCTTAATTCTCTACCTTCTCTCTAACCATGGCTCGTCAATCCACTCACTTCACCCGATTGAGATTTGCGGCTCACCGAACCCCAACTGCTGGTGCCTCAGGCTCAAAGCGCCGCAGGGTTGGTAAAATAGAATCAGAAGCATCAAGCGGAGTGTCTGACAACTCATTTATGCATCATGCAAAATCAAGCAGTTCCAAAGTTTTGTCCAAGCCAATTTTAAAAAGAAAGACTATGTGACCTTGAACTCCTAAATAGGGTCGGAGTTTCAGCGTTATTTGAAGCCGTCGGTTGTGCATCGTTGTTGTCGCCTCCAGAAGAGATTTATCCTGAGTTATTAAAGGAGTTTCACGCGAATTTTTCGATCTTGTCAGGAAACATTATTTTCTCCTCGGTTCAAGGAAGCCCGATGTATTTCAAGGCGGACTTACTGGAAAAGCTTACAGGAGTTTTCGATCAAGGTCCTTGTCAATTCACGACTGTTGAGTGGCATTTATGACACTATATTACGCTCCGTAAAGCTTTTAGTTGGTGTAATTGTACTCAAGTTATTGGTGTTTTAATGTGTTTTCTAGTGTTTTTGCATTTCAGGCATTAATCTGAGAATCAGGTTAATTAGCATTGATTTGATGCTAATATGGTGTTAGGTTGGTGTCTAAGGAATAAAGCTCGCGAAGACCGGCTCAAATCTGCAAGAAAAAGAAGAAGTCAAGTTTTGGCAGAAGCCCAGTGCGCCCGCGCTGATCAAGTGCGCGACCGTGCCCGAACTTCAGAGAGCCCGCGCGCCCGCACTAATCAAGCGCGCGGCCGCGCCAGGTCGGGTTTAAAGAATCTTGTTTTGAATAGAAGACTGATTTCGGGACTTCTTTGCTGATCAGGGCTGCTATATAAATAACTTTAGGTCATTTTTAATAAGATATCAAGCCAGAGACATATCAAGGAGAGTTGTAAGAAGACCATGTTAGCACGATTCAACGAAGTTGAAAAAGATCTTGTTTTTACTTGTGAATCTTTGTTCTAAGTTGTAACTTGGATGCTAGTTTTCTTATTCGTGAACCTTACTATTGTTTCGTACTTGGTTTTGTTATTTAAGTATAAAGACTATGTTTATTATACCATGCTTTCATTGGAACCCACGTTGATGACGAGTCCGATTATGGGCTAATCGTTATCGTGGGGTTCTAGAGGATTTATTTATAGATTTCTTTAGTTAATTTGTTTTGATGCCTTAGTATGTGGTGATTGTATGATAACCTAATATTGGTTGTGCGTATTCGTCTTATGAGCGTCGCGAACTTATAAGATAGTGTGTTAATTCTTAATGAAGCGAAAGTGAATTTAAGGATTTAGAACTTGCCATGCTAGCATAGGTTCATGTAATTATTATGCATAATTTGTGGGTAATTTTAACCATCTTACTTGCCCTATATAATCAAGATAGATAACTTGTGCTTAAACCGCTATGTTGTCAAATTTTATAGACATATAGGGTCTCAATATAATTGGTGTCTATTCAGCCTCTATCTTTTTTGTGGATATCTGGTAGTATGGTATTCGTGCAACGAAAGTTGGCGTTTATCAGTTTCGTGTTATCTGATTAGTGTCATCACCATTGCATGCTAAGGTTAAGAACAATAAGGCTATTGCATGAAGTATTTAATGAAGTTAGAATCCCATATTTGTCATATATATTAATTCAATCAATCTTATTCCCTTAGTTATAATTGTTAGTTTAATTCTTAGTTATAAACAACCTCATTTTGTTATCATCTTAGCATTGAATAATAACCATACATTGTTGCTTAAGTGCATATATTAATTAGTTAACCAAGCTAGTCTTTGTGGGAATGAACTAGAAAAGATTCTATACTACTTGCGAACTCATATACTTGCGTGTATTATTAGCGCGTGTTTATGACTAAAATTTTTTAGCGCCACTGCCGGGGACTACAATGTTAATTTATAGTTTATGTGCTTTCCATCAGTGGTCGTTAAAGTTCATTGACTCGAACATTGTTACTTATTCGTTTCCTTGTATTATTTCAGGTACTCTAGCGATGGTATATGCATACGCGTTTGCGTACTCGTAAGAGAACTCTGGATAAAGCCGAGGAAGAAGTTGTGGTGGTTCGAAAGGAAGGTTTTGAAGAAGAAAAGGTAGAATAAGAAGAGAAAATTGAAAAATCAATTTTAGTAGAGATGGGTGATCAAGCAGAAAATCCTAAGGCTTTGATGGACTATTCTCAACCTAAGATCAATGACATTCAATCAAGCATCATCAGGCCAGCCATTAGGGCTAACACTTTTGAGATCAAGTCAAGCATGATTCAGATGATACAGAACTCAATTCAGTCTGGGGGTTCTCCTACTAAAGACCCCAACATGCACATCAGGGATTTCATCGAGATTTGTGACACTTTCAAGTTCAATGATGTGACTGAAGATGCCATCAAGCTGCGACTCTTCCCGTTCTCTCTCATGGGAAAAGCTA
This sequence comes from Apium graveolens, assembly GCF_009905375.1. NCBI lineage: Eukaryota > Viridiplantae > Streptophyta > Magnoliopsida > Apiales > Apiaceae > Apium > Apium graveolens. Next base: position 23,417,213 of record NC_133654.1, on the reverse strand, counting down.
AGTGTTGGTTACATTCTCTACCAGCAGAGTCTATCACCACTTGGAAAGATCTTGCTCAAAAGTTTCTCACTAAATTCTTCCCTATGGCGAAGACTACTGTAATTAGGAATGCTCTTACTCAGTTTGCTCAGCAAACTGGAGAATTTTTGTGTGAGGCTTGGGATCGATATAAGGAGATGCTAAGGAAGTGCCCACACCATGGCATGCCTGATTGGATGATTATCAACTGTTTCTACAATGGATTGGGTGCTACTCTTAGACCCATGCTCGATGCAGCATCAGTAGGAGCCTTATAGGCTAAAAGCTATGATGAAGCTTATGAACTTATTGAACTGATGGCTTCTAATGAGTACCAGAATCCTTCCCAGAGACTGACTCAGGGAAAGGTAGCAGGAATTCTGGAGTTATATGCAACAATTGCTATAGCTGCCCAACTTAAGGCTTTGACGATGAAGGTAGACACTTTGGCTAATTATGGAGTTAATCAAATCGCTAGTGTCTATGAGCTTTGTGTTGGTGCCCATGAGATTGATCAGTGCGCAATTTCTAGTGAATTAGCTCAGTTCGTGAGCAACTTTCAGCGTTCGCAGCAACCCGTGCCAACCACTTATCATCCCAACAACCGTAATCATCCTAATTTCAGTTGGAACAACGCTCAGAATGCGGTTCAACAGCCTTATCAGCAGTATCAAGCTAAGCTGTACAACCCCCCTGGTTTTCAGTAACCGCAATATGCACCAAGACAACAACTCCAGCTGTAACAATGCCTTGCTAAATCGTCAGCCTGGTAAATCGTCAGCCTGGTACACTACCTAGTGATACTGAAGTGCCAGGAAAGAGGGAAGCTAAGGAGCAGGTAAAGACAATCACTTTGAGATCTGGAAAGGTTGTGAATCCCGATCAAACTCAAGCATTGACTAAAGAAGCAGAGGATGAGAAAGAAGTAGAGCAGCTGGAAGTAGAAGTGGAACCAAGGAAAACTACTGTTGAGCACACTCTTCTTGAGGGTAATACATGGGAAAAACAGATCTATCCTTCACCGTCTTTTTCTAAGAGGCTGCAGAAGAAAAAGCTGGACAAGCAATTTGAGAAGTTTCTGGAGGTGTTCAAGAAACTTCATATCAATATACCCTTCGCTGAGGCTCTTGAGCAGATGCCTAGTTATGCAAAGTTTATGAAATGTATTCTCTCTCGAAAAGTGAAGCTAGATGATTTAGAGACTGTCGCTCTCACGGAGAAATGCAATGCTGTGCTGCAACAAAAGTTGCCTCCGGAGCTTAAAGATCCAGGAAGCTTCACTATTCCGTGTACTATTGGAAAATTGTATTTTGACAGATGCTTATGTGACTTGGGAGCTAGCATCAATCTGATGCCTTTGTCAATCTTCAAGCAGTTGGACTTACCTGATCCAAAACCGACTTATATGACCTTGCAGTTAGCCGACCGTTCTATTACATATCCGTGAGGTATTGTGGAGGATGTCTTGGTCAAGGTTGATAAACTCATCTTCCCTGCTGATTTCGTAATTCTTGATTTCGAGGAGGATAAGAAGATTCCCATAATCTTGGGAAGACCTTTCTTGGCGGTTGGCCGAACCTTGATAGTTGTGCAGAAGGGTGAGCTCACAATGCGCGTGCTGGGTCAGGATGTAACTTTTAATGTGTTCAATGCTATGAAATTTCCTATGGAAAATAAGGAGTGCTTAAAGGTGGAGTTGGTCGATTCTGTGGTTACTTTAGAACTTGATCAATTGCTAAGGTCTAATGCCTTAGAAAAAGCCTTATTGGGGAATTCAGATAGTGAAGATGACGAAGGTGAAGAACAATTACAATATTTGAATGCTTCTCCCTGAAAGAGGAAGATTGATATGCCTTTTGAATCTCTTTGAATGGAGGAATTGAACAAAGCTCTTAAATGCCTCAAAACATCTATTGAGGAAACTCCCACTCTTGAGCTTAAGCCTTTACCTGAGCATTTGAGGTATGCGTTTTTAGGTGATGCATCTACTTTGCCTGTTATTATTGCATCTGACCTTTCAGGGAGTGACGAGGAAAAGCTTCTGAGGATTATGAGAGAGTTCAAATTGGCAATTAGTTGGACTATAGCAGATATTAAGGGAATCAACCCTTTCTTATTGCATGCATAAAATTCTGCTAGAGGAAGGTAACAAGCCTATGGTCGAGTAGCAAAGACGACTTAATCCAATCATGAAGGAAGTAGTGAAGAAGGAAATTCTTAAGTGGCTAGATGCAGGGATCATCTATCCTTTTTGTGACAGTTCATGGATAAACCCTGTTCAATGTGTGCTAAAGAAAGGTGGAATTACTGTGGTAACAAATGAGAAGAATGAGCTTATTCCTACAAGAACGGTCACGGGGTGGAGAGTTTGCATGGACTACAGGAAGCTGAACAAAGCCACTAGGAAGGATCACTTCCCTTTGCCCTTCATTGATCAGATGCTTGACAAACGGCCGGTCATGAGTACTACTGTCTTCTGGACGGCTATTCGGGTTACAATCAGATTTATATCGCTCCTGAAAATCAGGAGAAAACTACCTTCACTTGTTCATTTGGTACTTTCGCCTTCAGACGAGTTTCTTTTGGTCTGTGTGGTGTACCAGCCACATTTCAGAAATGTATGATGGCCAGCTTTTCGGATATGATTGGCCATAATATGGAGGTGTTCATGGACGACTTCTCTGTATTTGGCGATTCTTTTGATGAATCCTTGCAAAATCTTGGACACGTTCTCAAGAGGTGTGTTGAGACCAATATGGTTCTCAATTGGGAGAAATATCACTTTATGGTGCGTCAGGGCATTATTATTGGGCACAAAGTTTCTAGTAAGGGTCTTGAGGTGGACAAAGCCAAGGTGGGGGTCATTGAGAATCTTTCTCCACCTATTTCTGTTAAGGGAATTCACAGTTTTCTTGGTCATGCGGGTTTCTATAGGCGTTAAATCAAGGACTTCTCTAAGATTTCGAAGCCATTGTGCAATTTTCTAGAGAAAGATGTCCCTTTCAAGTTTGATGACGAGTGCCTTGCAACATTTGAGACATTGAAGAAGAGTTTAATCACGGCACCAATCATAATTGCACCTGATTGAAATGAACCTTTGTTAGATGATGTGCGATGCAAGTGACTATGCAGTTGGAGCAGTTCTTGGGCAAAGGAAGAATAACATATTTCATGTGGTCTACTACGCTAGTAAGGCCCTAAATGGTGCTCAATTGAATTACACTACTACGGAGAAAGAACTTTTGGCTATTGTCTATGGTTTTGAGAAATTTCGTTCTTATCTACTTGGGACTAAGGTGACAGTTTTCACTGATCACGCTGCAATTCATTATCTCGTCTCAAAGAAGGACTCGAAACCTAGTTTGATTAGATGGGTTCTTTTGCTCCAAGAATTTGAATTAGAGATCAAGGACAGAAAGGGAACTGAAAATCAAGTCGCTGATCATCTCTCGCGTTTAGAGAACCCTAATGATACATCATTGGACAAGATATTGATAAATGAGTCTTTTCCCGATGGGCAGTTGTTCGGAGTGCAAGAAGAAGAACCGTGGTTTGCAGACATTGTGAATTACCTTGTGAGTAATATTATACCTCTCGACTTATCTTATGCTCAACAGAAGAAGCTTCTATATGAAGTAAAGTGGTATATGTGGGATGAGCCGTTTCTTTTTCGGCAAGGAGCTGACAAAATCATCAGGAGATGTATTCCTTACAGCGAAACCGGGGGGATCTTGCGAGATTGCCACTCAACGGCTTATGGAGGACATTATGGTGGAGAAAAGACAGCAGCTCGTATTTTTCAAGCAGGTTTCTTTTGGCCGACCTTGTTTAAAGATGCCCACCAGTTCGTTTTGAAATGTGATCGATGTCAACGTATGTGTAATATATCTAAGAGGGATGAGATGCCTCTTAATGTGCTTCTCGAGGTTGAGGTCTTCGATGTTTGGGAAATTGACTTCATGGGGCCATTTATCTCATCATGTAACAATCAGTATATCTTGTTGACGGTTGATTATGTGTCAAAATGGGTTGAAGTTAAGGCGTTGCCAACGAACGATGTGAAAGTGGTGCTTAATTTTCTTCATAAGCAGATATTCACAAGGTTTGGAACTCCAAGAGTCATAATCAGTGATGAGGGGTCGCATTTTTGTAACCGCAAGTTCACTTCTATGATGAAAAGGTATAATGTGAATTATCGCATTGCTACGGCTTATCATCCTCAGACAAATGGTCAAGCTGAGGTGTCTAATAGAGAGATCAAGCGTATCTTAGAGAAAGTTGTGTGTCCATCGAGGAAAGATTGGTCTTTGAAGCTTGATGAAGCTATTTGGGCGTATTGAACAACATTTAAGGCTCCATTAGGAATGTCACCGTTTCAGTTGGTTTATGATAAGGGGTGTCATTTTCCTGTGGAGCTCGAGCATAAGGCATATTGGGCTTTGAAGAAATTGAATCTTGACTTGGATGCAGCTGGAAAGAAGAGGATGCTACAATTGAATGAACTCGATGAGTTTCGACTTCAAGCTTATGAGAACAATAAATATACAAGGAAAAAGTCAAGATGTTGCATGATCGGGGTCTAGTGCTTAAATCATTTGTGCCGGGGTAACAAGTTCTTTTGTTCAACTCTCATCTCCGTCTTTTTCCTGGAAAGTTGAAGTCAAGGTGGTCAGGGCCCTTCATAATTAAAACTGTGTTTTCACATTGAGCGGTGGAAATTTTTGAGAATGATCCGGGCCAAGCATTCAAGGTAAATGGTCAGAGGTTGAAGCATTACTATGGTGACACGGCAAACTGCGAGGTGGTTAATGTCGTTCTATTGTCCATTTGAGCTCAAGGTTCTACGTCGAGCTAGCGACATAAAAGAAGCGCTTCTTGGAAGGCAACCCGAGTTTGTTGTGCATTAGTAGGTAGAGGAAGCAAGAAGAAAGGAGAAAAACACAAAAAAATCAGAAAAAGAAAAAAAATCAGGGCTAACTTCAGTAACCAAGCGCACCTATGCTGATCATGCGCGCGGCCGAGCTGTTTTTCCAGTAACCAAGCGCGCCCGCACTGATCTAGCGTGCGCCCGCGCCAGTTGTCCAGAATGTGAGCGCGCCCGCACTGTCCAAGCACGCGGCCACGCCGTGTCCCTGTTCGAAAAAAAATAATAACAGCAGAATAAAGAGAAAAATCGGGACTTTTACTCCAAAATCAACTCCAACCCGATTTTTACTCTCCCACATCCCATAATTCCCTCTCCCAATCAAAACCATTATTTCCACGATTCCCATAAACAATTCCCACTTCTATTCCATATCTAATCCTCACCTCTCCACCTATAAATACACACACTTATACACAAACTTCTCCACCACTTCACAAATTCTCAAACACAATTCTCTCTCAAACACTTAGATTTTGTTTTCTCTTATTCAATCCCAATGGCACCCAAGAGGAAAAGAATGCAAGTTAGCAGTAGCACCACCGATTCTTCATTTGCGGGTGGTGTGGGGCCAAGGTTTTCTACTTCTGAGGCTGAAGAGGAGTACACGAGGCTTCTCTCAAAGTCTATTACTAAGGAGCAAGGTTTTCTGCCATCAGGGAAGGATGGTAAGCTGTTGGAGATGATTCTTGAGATGGGCTGGGTTCCTTGTTGTGAGACTCCCGCTGCTGTGCCCATGAGTGTTGTGCGGGAATTCTATGCTAACGCCAAGGCGGAGAAGAATGGCTTCACGATGGTTAGGGGGATGACTGTAGAGTATAGTGCTGATGCCATTAGGAGGGTGATTGAGCAGCCCGCGAGGAAGGCCGGTCAGGATACTTGGAACGATAAGACTCCCGAGGACTTTGACTTGGATCTGATCGTTGCAACTCTGTGTGTGCCTAGGACTCACTGGAAGTTCAAGAGGGGCACTACTGATTACTCCACGTTCCCTGCGTTGTGCATGAACAGGTTTGCACGAGCTTGGAACTCGTTTATTTGTGCTAACATCATGCCATCTTTGCATGTGCATGAGATTACTGTGGAGCGTGCTCGTCTGCTATGGGGTATTCTTCAGGGCGATTATATTGATTTGGGGATGGTGATTTATCAAGGGATTTTGAGATTCTTGAGAGGAGGTACTACAGGTGCTATTCCGTATGCGTCCGTTGTGACGAAGTTATGCGTGGTAGTTGGTGTTCATTGGCCCGCACATGAGCTGCTGCAGCTTCCCAGTGCTCTTATAGACAGTTCTACGCTGTTGAGCATACAAGAGTGGGGAGGAGGAAAACTCGATCCCAAGGGGCTTGGTTATTCATTTGCTCATCTGCCAGAAGGTGTACCCATGGATCAGATGTATGCAGGTGGTACGCAGCAAACTAGTAAGGCAGCTTGGAGAGCTCAACTAGGAGAGGAGGCTGTTCATTGCAGCAGCAGCAACAAGAGCCTGGAGCAGATATTGGAGCTGGTTTGAGTTCGACGCAGTATAGGCATCTAGCGCGGAGGATGGATGCGATGCACGGCATCCATAGTCGGTTTGCACATGATCTCACCCAAGCACTTGAGACAGCTTTTAGAGCCACCGGTGTTGACATCCAGTGGCCAGTATTTGGTCAGGATTCTGTGTATCCGCCTCCTGATACACCTGACACTCCACCCGTTGAGGGTGAGGATTCTGATTCGCAGTGGGTATGCCTGAATTCCTTACTATTACCTTCATTGAGGACAATGGATATTATAAGTTTGGGGGTAGTAGTTGAAGGAATATATTTTGTGAGTCACATTTAGTTTGCATATTCATGATAGTTTAGTACATATAGTTTATATATTTTGTCATATAGTATTTTTTTTTGGTAGTTTTTATGATATTTTGTTCATTTAGTTCATGCATGTGCATTATAACATGATCCCTTAGATGATTTTTCCAGTTGACTTGTGATATTGATGTTAGTGTAGTGATGTCATATTTAGTGATGTTAAGTCTTATCGAATTAATTTGCATGCTAGAGACAATTGTATTTCACTAAGTCTTATAGGTTGCTAGAGTGCTAGATCATGGTCATGGTTTGTTTGTTTGTCGAGGGTTAATCGCTTGTTTATATTTAGAATTAAGAATTTAGAATTTTGGATTTTATTGCTAGTTTTGTGGATAGGTGTCAAATGGCTAGTAGCCGGCTCATATTTTTATGAGTATTCTAGGGTTGAGCGAGATGGAGCGAAACGCACTCGTTCAGAAATTTGAAAAAAAGAAAAAAAAGAAGAAAAAAAGGAAAAAAAGAAAAAAAGAAAAAGTTTTATGTATAATTGATCACCAGTGGGCACTTTAGTACTCGAGTTATTAAGTTCTTAGGGGACTTTGTGCCTAGTGACCTAAGGCTTTTATAGTCTAGGATCCGTTAACCTAACGCTCGCTACATGGGTACTATTGTATAAGTCTTTTGTGGACCTCACTCATTGCACGATCAAATAAGCATACTTGTGTTGTTTTGTTGTGAATAAAAGCATGAATCCACGATTAACTCCGATATAAGAATTGAAGTGTTATAAGTTATTTTGAGTCTAGCTTTTATTCTATTTATAAACTTGCGATTGCTGTGATGAGTAGTGAGTCATGATTGTTGATCTAGTTGCGATAATATATCTGTAAGCAGTTGCACACACACACATCTTTGGTTCGTAGATTGATTTGTGAGATTTGGTTGATCTTTATGCGAATAACTGCATTTGTTGAGGTGTTGCTTGTTGATTGGTTTAGTTATTCTATGGGGATCGCTGCATTCATTTAGTTGCATTCATGCATTTTTATTTCTTATTTTTTGAGTCTGTTTATGCTTGAGGACAAGCATCGATTCAAGTTTGGGGGTATGTTGAGTGACATTTATGACACTTTATTACGCTCCGTAAAGCTTTGAATTGGTGTAATTGTACTCAAGTTTTTGGCATTTTAATGTGTTTTCTAGTGTTTTTACATTTCAGAAATTAATTTGAGAATCAGGTGAATTAACATTGATTTGATGCTAATATGGTGTTAGGTTGGTGTCTAAGGAATAAAGCTCGCGAAGACCGGATCAAATCTGCAAGAAAAAGAAGAAGTCAAGTTTTGGCAGAAGCCCAGCATGCCCGCGCTGATCAAGCGCGCGCCCACGCCCGAACTTCAGAGAGCCAGCGCGCCCGCGCTGATTAAGCGCGCGGCCGCGCAGGTCGGGTTTTAAGAATCTTGTTTTGAATAGAAGACTGATTTCTGGACTTCTTTGCTGATCAGGGCTGCTATATAAATAACTTTATGTCATTTTTAATAAGATGTCAAGCCAGAGACATATCAAGGAGAGCTGTAAGAAGACCGTGTTAGCACGATTCAACTAAGACGAAGAAGATCTTATTTTTACTCATGAATCTTTGTTCTAAGTTGTAACTTGGATGCTAGTTTTCTTATTTTTGAACTTTACTCTTGTTTCATACTTGGTTTTGTTATTTAAGTATAAAGACTACGTTTATTATGCCATGCTTTCATCGGAACCCACATTGATGATGAGTCCGATTATGGACTAATCGTTATCGTGGGGTTCTAGCGGATTTATTTATGGCTTTCTTTAGTTAATTTATTTTGATGCTTTAGTATGTGGTGATTGTATGATAACCTAGTATTAGTTGTGCATATTCGTCTTATGAGCGTCGCGAACTTATAAGATAATGTGTTAATTCTTAATGAAGCGAAAGTGAATTTAAGGATTTAGAACTTGCCATGCTAGCATAGGTTCATGTAATTGTTATGCATGATTCGTGGGTAATTTTAACCATCTTAGTTGCCCTATGTAATCAAGATAGATAACTTGTGCTTAAATCGTTATGTTGTCAAATTTTGTAGACATATAGGGTCTCAATATAATTGGTGTCTATTCAGCTTCTATCTCTTTTGTGGATATCTGGTAGTATGGTACTCGTGCAACTAAAGTTGGCGTTTATCAGTTTCGTGTTATCTGATTAGTGTCATCACCATTGCATGCTAAGTTTAAGAACAATAAGGCTATTGAATGAAGTATTTAATGAAGTTAGAATCCCATATTTGTCATATATATTAATTCAATCAATCTTATTTCCTTAGTTATAATTGTTAGTTTAATTCTTAGTTCTAAACAAGCTCAATTTGTCATCATCTTAGCATTGAATAATAACCATACATTGTTGCTTAAGTGCATATATTAATTAGTTAACCAAGCTAGTCTCTGTGGGAATGAACTAGAAAAGATTCTATACTACTTGTGAACTCTTATACTTGCATGTATTATTAGCGCGTGTTTAGCGACTAACAACGACTCACCAAGCTTTTGACGAGATTTCAAGCCTTCATTATGAGGAACAACTTAAGGCAACACTCGGTGATAATTTTGTCTCGGTCTCTGTTAAACCCTTGGTAAATGACTTGACTCCTTTCTCTTTGTTGTTATTTAGATTGTTTCATTCTAATGTCCTTCCCCGTAAAAGCGGTCACGATAGAGTAACTTTTCACGACTCTATTCTTTTATATATTTTTGTCAAGAAAATTCCCTGTGATTTGGTTTCTTTAATTATCTCAAACATGAGTCATTGTGCTAAACACTTTGCACTTACCTTATCCTGGTCTTTTAACTCGTGTTTTTAAGTATTTTCAAGTGTTGACCCCCATTGTTGTTTCTGATAAGATTTCGATTGTGTTCGATTTATCTGTTTTGACATTGAACGGTATCTTAGTTTCTGAGTCTAATGAGTTAATGTTTGATCAAACTCAAAAGAATTTTGGCGGTCTTCCTAAGTCACCGAATTATGCGTCAGGCCCTTTTGATCAGAACACAAATGTTTTGTTAAATTCTCTCTTAGCCAAACTCAATGAAAACTCTGCAGCTTTAGCATCCATGAACCGGTATTTCACGCCCATGGAATCTCTAACTTCCTTGACTAGTCAGGTGAGTATGATGCGAGCATCATACGAACTTTTTAACAAACATGCGTGTCAGTCTCTTGATGGTATTAATTCCAAGCTTTCTGTTCTATATGCTCATGACAAGAGAGTTGCTAAGTCTATTGACCTTGAGTTCGGTTCATTACAAGAAGGTATGGTTTCAATGGCAAAAGCCTGGGAGAAGGAGTTTGTGAAACTGTTTTTCCAACTTGGTTCGGAAACAAAGTTTTTGTCACAACAGTTATCAGCTATGCAGGATAGATCTAAGATGTATTGGCATAAGAAGAAAGATTGGATCGGTGATTGCACCCTTGAAGAGATTACAGCGCCTTTCCCACTTCCAGCAGTTCCGCCTCCATCCGTTTTTGGCATGACAAGGGAGGAATATAAGTCAAAGATATTCGAATGGATGAGAGAGAGATGGAAAAGCTCCTGATCACGATGACTTTGAGAAGATGTTCACTGACTATGGGAAAGCTCTCGTGTTTTTTAAGGACAGGGAAAAGCCCTTTGGTTCAGGAAAAGGCAAGGGCAAGACTCAAGTGGATCTTTCGTCTTCTGATGATTCTGAATGAAGGCCCCTTTTATGATGAAGGGGATAAATTTTATGATTAAGATGTTTTTAAGACGTTGTTTCATTTGGTTTTTAAGACTTTGTTTATGCTGCTGATGGTTGAACTTCGATGTTTACTATGTATTTAACTGTTTTATTCTGGATTGGTTTTTGTGATGTGTTTAGATAGCAAATGGACATCCTGATTTATGGATGGGTTGTTATGCTAAGTGATTATGATTTTTGAATAGGTTGTTATGTTAAGTGTTTAAGTGTTTGAGATTGTTTCATTCATGCATATTTATCTAGTGTCTCATTCTGATTACTGTCTCGTTCATAACTTAATTGTCTCATTCCGATATTTGGTGCTCATTAATTATAAACTGCAATATGTTCTGTTGTCTCTAATTCTGTTTCACAGGCCTTAAGTTTTTTGATAGGGGGAGTATTTATGTTCTCTTTGTCATCATCATAAAAGGGGGAAAATGTTAATCTTCAGTGTTTATGATGATAATTTTTTCCAACAACAGAATGAAGAAAACAGATTGAAAGCATTCGAGATCATAGCATTGCATATCAGACTTTCCAGGAATGCAGTTTAGGTTTGTTAGGGTTTATGTAAATCATGTTTTGACCGGATATATATCTTTTCATCTTATCTCAAACAAACCCTATCGTATAAACCTAGTTTGAAATATTCAAGACTTATCTTTTGTTTGGTTTATCTATTTCAAACAAACTAACAGATTGGCTTTCAAGACTTATTCAAATATTTTCAAACAAACTTGTTTTAAATAATATCTATCTTATCCATTTATTTGAAAATAAAATATGTTAGAACTTGCTTATAAATACAACTCATGCTTTCAGATTTGCAGCTAATACCTTCACGCTATATTCTTCATCTGAAACACCATTCTTGTTCTCTATTACTTTACTTGAATATCCAGTCGAACAAGATATATTTTGAGTTGTAATTCATATTCTTATTATTTGTAACCGTGTATTTATATCAACTTGTGCCGGGTTGTGGCAAAACTTGATTTCAGAAAAGTAGTCAAGGTAGCCAGTGGGCTAGGTTATAACAGGTGTGCTAGGGAAATGTTTCTTTCGGGGCTATCTTTTGTAATCAAGGAAAAGATTGTAAGTTCTTTTATTGAAGTTGATATAATATATTCTCTATGCTAGTTGGGACTTGGATGTAGGCCATATACTAGTATTAAGGGCCGAACCAAGTGAAAACTCCTGGTGTTTTTACTTATTCAGTTTTCAGCATACTGCATTTATATTACTGTTTTTTTTCATTCCGTAGTTAAAAGAGACTGTCTCATTCCCTGTCTCGTTCATAAAGGGACTGTCCCATTTACATAAGAGACTGTCTAATTTGCCTTGACACTTCAAATATAATACTATCTATCGAGTTTTTGCTCGAAAGCTTGACGAACAAGCAAAAAAGCCTACCCCTTGGGGATAAAAAAATACGGCTTTATTCCCTCTGGACAGAAAGAGAGTCCTTTTGCATTTTAAAATATAAAGAATTTGGTTTTAAAATCCCAATTGCTTGATGCGACGATGGTCACGATGCTTATTAAAAATGAAATTTTTAGCAACTTAAGTACCAGTACCGCCAATTGTAAATCGAAGTGTGTATTTGGACAACCAAACTAACATTGATGCAATCATTTTGTGCTTCAACATACAAATTGTCCAACACTCACAGATTGATCTTAATATAGATGAACATTGAACAATAAGCTAATGAATTTACAATAGGCTAGCTAGGAAAGGTAAGACACTGCAATGATAGTAGAGAAATAACTCAGTCTTATATCTAAGTTGACTCAGATATCGTTTCTGTACCAGTAGACTCCTTTAGTTTCACCCTCGTCCTTCTCGACATAAATGCACTCCTTCATTTCTCTGTACATTGCCTTGAGAATCGGTGTTCCATCATACTGATAATAATCGCCCAATACAAGCTTCATGGCCTCTGTTGCTTCGAGTCCGTGGTAATGGGGGATTATGGAGAATATGTGGTGACAAACATGAGCATTGCATACATTGTGGAACACCTTGTTCAAAATCCCATAATCTCTGTCGACAGTGCATAGAGCTCCCCTCAACCAGTCCCATTCAGTTGAATCGTAGTAAGGCACAGAAGGATGAGTGTGGTTGAGGATTGTGATTAAGGTGAACCACATGTTAACAACTAGGAGTGGACCTCCATAAACACAGAACACCCACGCAAAGCCTTTGAGCAGAACAAGATGGTATAGGCCATAGATGACCGCTAGAATGGCAATGTCTGAAACAATGATTTGTTTGCGTTCACGTTCTGTGTAAAGAGGGCTATGAGGATCGTAGTGTGAAGTCCACCTCTCATACTTGTGTCCAGAAACATTGAACATCAAGTATAAAGGGAAGCCTACAAGGAGTGTGGTAACCCAGACAAGGACACGGCCGGGTGGGTTGTTGAGAATTTTGTAGTAGTTCCTGATGTTGGACTTGAATCTGGGGACATAAACCTCGTCATTTTCAAGGGATTGAGTGTTGGCATGGTGACGACGGTGGCTAATCTTCCAAGAGAAATAAGGCACCATGAGAGAAGAGTGGACAACAAGGCCAACAAGGTCATTGACCCAGCCATAGTCGCTGAAGGCATCATGATCACATTCATGGCCTACGACCCAAGCCCCGGTTAGGACACAGCCTTGGACGGCAATGTAAGCTGCCCAGCCCAAGTAATTAATAGGATGCGGAAGGTATTGGTCAATATAATTCGTAGCAACATAGTAAAGGGCATAGGCCATGAGGAGATCTTGAATGAGATATCGAAAAGAGGTGACAAGTGATTTTTGGAAGCAATGAGCAGGAATAGATTTCTTAAGGTCACCTATGGTAAATGGTGGTTTTTCATGAGGAGCGCGCTTAAGTGCTTCTGCTTGAGTCTTCTTGGCATTAGGCGGAGCAGTAGACATACGCCCACCTGCACCCATTGTCCCTGATTACTGAACGCCTGCAGATAACAAGTGAAAGTAGAATAATTGTGTTGAGTTGCCTGTTTGATGGTTTCAGTGGTGTTCAATTGAAGCAGAAGCTGTGATTATTTATAGGGAAGATATTATTGATATTGCAAGAGATGCATAACATTATTATTGTAATGACTCGTGTTGTGGTGATCTGTATAGCGCCCGCCACCCTTGAGTTTTTCAAAGTGCCTAATATTTTTTTTCTTCTATTAAATTTGGTGTTCTGCAACAGCAAGATGACAATATTATATATAGATTTGGTGTTGATGATGCTGATATGCAAATATAGTCCAACAAATTCAGAGTCTCAGATGGCTACTCCAATATTGTCCCTCTTAAGTCCTTTTTGGCAGCTATTTAATATTCAATCATACATTGGTAGATTCACTTTTACATAAAAAATACAAATTGAAGTAAAAGAAATGGACTTTTTGACTGAAAGTTGATAAAGAATTGCATTTTCCTAATGTCATAGTAATACTATATATCTAATTTATTACCCTGACAATAATTTCACTTTCATATATTTAAATTCTAACTATATAGTAGAGTATAATTACATCAACATGTTTCTGAAAATTGTATGTAGTTAAAGAAATACAGTTTTGAATTTGACAATCAAATGAGCAGAAAATTGTATCAATTATCTGAGAGTATTTGAAAAAATTATTCATTAGATGAGATTATTCACCATCAATAGATTATTCATTTTGCTGAGTTCTACTGTAATCCATTATCTCATTTTATGCATGGCTAGGAAGCAAAATACAGTGTACAGATATTTATGTAGATGCAAAATGCAGGGAGATGGTGGGAAAATGGTAGATGTGTGCTGTAAAATTCAAGGGCTTCTCAACCTCTTCTCGGAGATTCGCTTATAATCTATATAGACTGTTATTCTGTAATGCGACAGCAGATTAACTCTGCATTGCTTTCAATTATGTATATACTGTACAGTGACAGGACTAAATATTGCCATATTATCAGGGTTAAACTCCAAAAAGACATAACCACTACTGCTCATATAAGCACTCACTAATAGTTTGCTAATCTGTTAGCCAAAGCTTAATCAGTGAGATTGTTTTCGTTTAACCTATCTGATGTTCTGAATGATTCGTTGGTAAAAGGATCACTGTATGAGGCATATTGAAGGCGCCAGCTCTTTCCCACAGACTAATAAGATCAAAAGTTTTTTTAAAAAAAATGATTCTTCTATACTAAATTTTGTATTCATATAGACACAAGGAAATATTCAAACAAGAAGAATAAAAAGATAACAAAGAACCAGGAACACCAGGGAGGAACTAATCCTGGAAAGGCCACACCTCTAAAATTCGATAAACTTCTTAGGCTCTTATGGAACACTTTCTAGAGTATGAAGTTTAATGCCTTGAGTGACGTCTTGATTAGCAATCCAATCAGCCGGACTGTTGCCTTCTCGATACAGAGATACCCTTACCTTCCGATTTGGATTTAAGCTTAGGACAACACTAGTTAAGATCATGCAACATGAGTAGCATCATTATTATGGAGCGTGCATATGCAAGCTAACTGTCAAGTTGGATTTCCAATCAACTAATTTGAAGGCTCTGTTCTAGTTTAAATTTCTTAACTAGAGCCTACCTCTGCCTTAAATACATCGGTCTGAATCTTGGCACCTGTATGGTTCCATGCCCAACTCCCTCAAGCACAAGTGTGTGTCTCGAATTTGGAGAAAAGTTCCAGAAGTTGACAGGAATTTCATATCCTTGATTAAACGCAAAACAATTGTGCCATCTCCAAATCCACCAAACCGCAACACCAAAATAGGCTGGCCATGTATACAAACAATGACATTTTTATTAGTTAAGGTCTAATGTCAAAATTTAGCACAGGGCCGCCAAATTTGTTGAGATGGCCCTGATTGACAGTTAGTCTAATGGCTGGAATAGCTAAATGTTTATACCGCAAAATGCCTTGAACTTAGCGTTGATCAAGTGAGCTTGAATGAGTCTAATCTCTTCTTCCAAGCCTTGATAAGAAGCCTATATAATTAGGGAAGTAAACCTTTTGTTAAACTGGTCCTCATTTTTACCAGAATACAGACGGACATTTTTAAGTTTCCAAATTTGTATGCTTCAAAATAAGCAAAGAATGCTTGTGCAAAATTTTAATAACCCTCTTTTGATATTTCAGTTACATTTCTCTTCTTTTCTTTCTTTTTCTCCACAAGATGCGAGCTTGTCTTCCAATGGGAAGGAGCTTTTCTTCTTGATACGAGTTCTGTCTTTTTAGCTTAGGAAGGTTTTTGGGCAATGATTAGAAAATTTCTCAGGTAGATTTTGATTACTCAAAGTACTTGCATAGTTATTGATTAAGCTTGTGTTTGATTCGTAATTGAAGTATGTTCTTGGACAACAATAATATCATTGATGCAATCACATTTTCTTACAACTTATAAACAATCCACCCCTTGTGGATTGTGATATTATTACAGATGAAGAATAAACTAAATGAACCTACAACTTGCTAGCTAAGAGAGTCAAGAAACCGCAACATGGTGACAGGCTGAGAAAGCAGTCAAGATTTTTTATAGCTTTATATTTCCTTTATGTACCAGTAGACTCCCTTAGTCTCCCCTTCATCTTTCTCCACGTAAATGCATTCCTTCATTTCTCTTTACATTGCCTTGAGAATCGGTGTTCCATCATACTGATAATAATCCCCCAATATCGGCTTCATGGCCTCTGTTGCTTCAAGTCCATGGTAATGTGGGATCATGGAGAAAATGTGGTGACATACATGAGCATTGCACACATTGTGGAACACTTTGTTCAAAATTCCATAGTCCCTGTCAACGGTACAAAGAGCTCCTCTCAACCAATCCCATTCAGTTGAATCATAGTAAGGCACAGAAGGATGAGTGTGGTTGAGGATTGTGATCAAAGTGAACCACATATTAACAACTAGGAGTGGACCTCCATAAACACAGAAGACCCATGCAAAGCCTTTGAGCAGAACAAGATGGTATAGGCCATAGATGACTGCAAGAATGGCAACATCAGAAACAATGATCTGTTTGCGTTCACGTTTTGTGTAAAGAGGGCTATGGGGATCATAGTGTGAAGTCCACCTCTCATATTTGTGTCCTGAGATATTGAACATCAAGTATAAAGGGAAGCCTACAAGGAGTGTGGTAACCCACACAAGGACACGGCCGGGTGGGTTATTGAGAATTTTGTAGTAGTTTCAAATGTTGGACTTGAATCTTGGGACATAAACCTCATCATTTTCAAGGGATTGAGTGTTGGCATGGTGACGACGGTGGCTAATCTTCCAAGAAAAGTATGGCACCATGAGGGAGGAGTGCACAACAAGGCCGACAAGGTCATTAACCCAGCCATAGTCACTAAAGGCGTCATGATCACATTCATGGCCTACGACCCACGCCCCTGTCAGGACACAGCCTTGGACTGCAATGTAAGCTGCCCACCCCAAGTAATTTACCGGATGTGGAAGGTATTGGTCTATGTAATTAGTGGCAACATAGTAAAGGGCATAGGCCATGAGGAGATCTTGGATGAGATATCGAAAAGAAGTGACCAGTGATTTTTCGAAGCAATGCGCAGGAATGGCTTTTTTAAGGTCACCTATGGTGAATGGTGGTTTTTCATGAGGAGCGCGTTTAAGTGCTTCTGCTTGCGTCTTCTTGCC
The DNA here is from genome assembly GCF_009905375.1 of Apium graveolens. NCBI lineage: Eukaryota > Viridiplantae > Streptophyta > Magnoliopsida > Apiales > Apiaceae > Apium > Apium graveolens. The sequence continues at coordinate 23,400,021 of NC_133654.1, read as the reverse complement.
ATTATGCGGAGCAGTAGACATACGCCCACCTGCACCCATTGTTACTGATTTCTAAGTGCCTGCAATAAAATCAGGAAATAATAAGTACAAATACAAACTCATTTTCTTACAAATCATATGGCTATGTGTAATAAAGAATCATGCAAGAAGATGTGTATACCTGAAGGGGATGGTCTGGGTTTGTCCTTGGATCCACTTTCTTGTGTTATGTTGGCTGTTTGATTGTATTGATGTGTTCAGTTCAAGCAGAAGCTATGAGTATTTATATAAGGGGATATTTTCGGAGATCTTTGTGCAAGAGATCCAAAATGTTTGCAGTGGCCTGTAGCGCCCGCCAGTTTTGAGTGCTAAATATTTTATTATTCTACTTAAATTTGGCGTTCTGCAACAGCACTATGCCAAATTTATACTTATGGAGTAGTGTTTATCAATGATGATATGCAAATATGGCCAAACAAGTTCCAGTCTCAAATGGCTACTACTCCAGTATTCTTCCCCTTGAGTCCTTTTTGGCAGCTCTTTTTTGTTATATTATTCTTTGGTAGATTCACTTTTAAATTAAGAAAAATATACTCCATCTCTCTCATTAAATTTTATACATTACTTTTTGATACGTTTTTTAATGCTCATTTAAAACATAATTCTATAATTTTTTTTTAATTTTTTTTTCTAAATAAAAGTTTTATGTTTAAACTTTTATTCAATTTTTTTTAAAATAAACATTACAAAACTATATTTTTTGGAAGTATCGAAATACGTGCAGTAAGTATATAATCCGTTGGGACAGAGGAGGGAGTAATTAGAGTAAAAAAACTGCCTTTTTGAGTTAAAGTTGATAAAAGGTTGCATTTTTCTGTTTTGGCTTCACATATAAATTTTTTGTTGGATAGATAGAGATTGCATTTTCCTATTCTTGGATAGAAAGAGGTGCAAAACTCTAATGTGAAACTTTTGGAAATAGTTTTGAAATGACTAGCATTTTTCTTAATTTTTGCAGGGTATTTAGCATGCTAATATACATCTAATTTATTATCTTTATACTATAATTCCAAAAATTCAAAATTATATTTGTTTAGTAGATTGTAACTACATTAATAAGTTTTTGAAGATATGTATACAATTCAGAGAGTTTTATTTATTTTATCTAAAATCATGACTGTTAGTAGAAAATAAAATAAGAGTACATTCACTGCATACCGCTCTCTTATTTAATGGATTAGCTAAGAATCAAAATACCTCATCCAGATGATGTTAGATCTTTACATGGTGATTGATAGCCCATAATAATCTATGCCAATTAATAAGAGCTCAGATCCCAGTAAAAAGAGCCCAAGATTCAATAAAAAGAGCCGGGTCTGTCAAGCAATAAATCTGGAAGACCCAGGACACGTGACAACATCTACATCGTCCAGGTGGCCTAGTTCCGGAACCTTCCTACGGTCCGAATCCAGTAGTACATCAGCTCATCACAGATGTCCACACGTCCTACTATCCAAAACACACCTACGATCAAAGGTACAAACCCCTAAACCCTAATAGGAAGCCTATAAAAGACTGAACAATAGGAGTATTAGGGGTTATTTCAACTCTACAATATAAACAGATATACACACACCACATATATTCGCGTAATTCCTATTTTACTCCCTTCTCCTCCAAAACCCTTTCTCATTCTCACATCGGAGGTGTCGCGGGGACGCCACCCCCTCCGGTTCTGTTTTGCAGGTGCCCACCTTACAGCTACACCACACGCCACCATCATTTTTGTCCAAACAAAGTTTGAGTCCGGGTAAAACAAGGAGAGGACCCTGACGTGATCTGGAATTATCATTGACGCTAGAAGGAGGGGTCGAACCTCCGTCCAGTGGTGTTCATCCTCGCCGCCCTTACTTTGCCCAGGAGATCAGAACACTACACTCCAGTAAGGGTTTTAATATTACTCTCTCAGATCTACTTTTTTCCCTAGGCATACTTTCTTTAAATACTGTTAGTGGATCTTGTTTAGCCACTCTAGTCATAGCGTTATAATAGTTTTGAAGCTCTTAGTAGTTGATTACAGTGTGCTTTAGATATAAAATATTTGTATTAATACTTGAGTTTGTGAGAATATTATTGTAAACTTGCAATATCGTTAAACGATCATGGCAACAAGAAAGAGCAAGACAGTTGTTTCCACCTCTGTTCTACCACCTCCACCCTAACCCATGGATGGAGAGATGGAAAATGTGGATGAAGGGCTCCCCATAACCCGGACTCCCTCACAACCCCTCCAACCAGGAGACCAAAGACTAACTATTGAGAAAGCTGCCCACAAGTATGCCGAAACTCCATCCAACCCATGGGGAAACATGACCCCGGAGCAGATACAAACTGTAATGAGCCTGTGGAAGGAAAAGTACAATATTGAACCTGAGACCCGCCCCGGGGATCAGGAAGAACGTTCTGGAGAATCCCGGGGATCAGTCCTGGATCGAATTGCAAAGAATCTGAAAAGACCTCCAGAAGATGCCCTAGATTAAATTTAAAGAGCCACCCTCCGAGAAAGGATTCGGAAAGAAGAAGAAGCCAAAGCTAAAGAAATCATTGAGAAGAGAATCCGGGATGAAGAAGCAAAGCTGAAAAAGAAGTCCCACTGAATCAATATTTCTTCGGATCCGGAGCCTGAAAAAAAATCCAAACAAGAACAAATGGCTCGGGCTCTTCGTGATCTTAAAAGAAAGGTAGAAAGTGACATGAAAGTTGGAGCGGTGGTGACTCCCTTTACCAGGAAATTGGAGTCTACTCCCAGAGAATTAGGGCTCAAACACTTCAATTTTGACTCATTTGATGGGTTAGCTGACCCCGAAGAGCATCTCAAATTACTTTGAACAAATTTCCAACATCTATGATTATAGCGACCTCACAAGGTGTCGCTTCTTTGCATCAACACTGATGGGCGGGGCTCAAAAATGGTTCAGCCGAATGTCTCGGAGTGTGAATTCCTGAAAAGATTTTCGCGAAATATTCTTAAAAAGGTTCTGGGCTAACTGAATGAATGAGCTGCAGATGTGCCACCTGGAGACAATCCAACAGAGGAGTAAAGAGTCTCTTCCCGAATTCATTAAAATATTCCAGGAAGCAGTCAATCAGCTCTCCAACTTAGAAGAAAAGGAATCTATAAACATCTTTCGAAGAAATTTGCATCTGGTGTCCTGCGAAAGATATGTCAAAGACCTGATTCAGAGAGAACCCCTGAGCCTAGCATCCGCCTATGTCTTGGAATCGAAGTTCATAAAAGAAAATGATTTTCTCAAGTTAATAAAGATGAACAGGAGAATCCATGATGACGATGAGTCCCCGGAGCGTCGCTCGTCGTTCCGGAAGGATAAAAGATTCAAACTAGACAGACAAGCAAACTACATCCAACAATCTCGGGGGACCCCACCCCGGAAAAGCTACTCTGAGCCTAGAAAGAATGAAAGGAAACCAAAGGGTAAGAGAGAGCCCAAACCAGAACCAGAGTGGACGCCCCTCAACAGGCCCCGGGCGGACATCTTGCGTGAAGTCAAAGGTAAGCCATTTTATTATCCGTCGAAACCTTTGTTTGCGCCCTTGAAAACAGGGCTCGGGACAAATATTGCGGGTAACATGAAGATCATGGACACACAACAGAAAACTATTTCTCTTTGAAGATGTTCATCGAGGATCAAATCAAGAAAGGGAACATGAACCAGTATCTACAGAGAAGGTTGAATGACAAGGACAGGGCCCCGAGAAGCAGCAAAAATATGGTCAACATTGTCTTTGGCGGGACGGCTTCTCCACCCCGGAGCCCGGATCCTGATGATGACGTAATGATGATCCAGCATTTCGAGGATGAACTGATATACTTCTCCTACTCGAATTTTGAAGGACTCAATCCGGACCACAACCAGACATTGGTGGTGACTCTTGATGTTGCGGATAACGAGGTAAAAAGAATTTTAGTTGATAATGATTCTTCTGCTAATATAGTATTCGAGCATGCACTAAACAAAATGGAGCTCGGCCACCTGCGTATGGACCCCTGCCTTGAAGATCCCTTATATGGATTCAGGAAACATGATGATTCCAATTCGGGGAGTTATCTATCTTTTCATAATCTTTGGAATCGCAACCCGACAGGTTTCCCATATATTGAAGTTCTATATGATAAGTGCAACATCATCATACAACATGATCCTCGGAAGGCCCACGATCACCAAGCTCCGGGCCATCCCGTCAACTATTCACTTGAAACTCAAATTCCCCACCCCAGGTGGAACAGGAGAACTCAAGGGAGACAAAGACATGGCAGGGTGGTGCTATGGCTAGGCGTTGATCATGGTAGAAATAGAACCAGAGAACAGAAAGTAGATAATGTCCCTCCCCAAGGGGCAAAGCAGAAAAAAAACATCGTGAATATCTCAGTAAGAGGCCCAGATTAGATGTGAATGTGATGGAAGATTTGGGGTACAACATAACCAATGCTGACGCCCAGATTCAATAGTTTGTGGAAACCAAAGAAAAGACAAAGGGCGAACCTGCCCAACAGACAATGGAAGTTGAGCTGGAGCCCGGAAACCCCCACCCGGAAGATCAAAATTGGCAAAGGCCTGGAAGTCACCTTTCAGAAAGAGCTTATCGACTTATTGAAAGAATATGCTGATGTGTTCGCCTGATCCCCGGAGGACATGCCAGGAATTGATGAATCTGTTGCAATGCACAGTCTGGACGTGGATCCAAAACAAAGACCCATCAAGCAGAAGCGAAGAAACTTTGCCCCGGAAAGACAACAAGCAATTGATCAGGAAGTGGAAAAATTGTTGAAGGCAGATATCATTTGCGAAATTAAGTATCCGGACTGGCTAGAAAATATTGTCCTAGTCAAGAAGCCCAAAGAAAAGTGGAGAATGTGTGTTGATTACACAAGTCTCAATTCAGCATGCCCTAAAGACTCCTACCCACTACCAAATATCGACCAGCTGATAGATACAACTTCGAGCCATGTTATGCTAAGCTTCATGAATGCTTTTTCCGGATATAACCAAGTCAAAATGAATCCGGAAGATATCGCAAAGACTGCATTCATCACACACCGGGCTGTGTACACCTTCATCATGATGTCATTCGGGCTAATCAACGTCGGAGCAACCTATCAAAAAATGATGAACACCATTTTCAAGAGCCAACTGAACAGGAACATGGAATCCTATGTTGATGACATGATATCCAAATCAATCACAGTCCCGGATCACATCAAAGACCTCAAGGAATGTTTCGACAACTAAAGGAAGTACAACATGAAGCTGAGCCCAGAGAAATGTGCTTTCGGGGTCCCATCTGGGAAATTTCTCGGTTTTTTGGTCAGTCAACGGGATCAAAGCCAACCCGGAGAAAATGAAAGCTATAATGGAAATGGATATTACCCGGACTCAGAAAGACATTCAAAAATTGGCAGGTTGCTTGGCAGCCCTTCGCAGGTTTATCCCAAAACTAGTGGAGAGATGCATGCCTTTCTTCGAGTTACTGAAAGGAGCCCACAACAAAAAGCAAATTGACTGGACCCTGGAATGCAACATTTTCTTCGAGGAAGTCAAGCAACACCTGATGAAACCGCCTATATTGTCCAAATCTAAGCCCGGGGAGCCTCTATATCTCTACATTGAAGCCGGGCCAAGAGCGGTCTCTTCGGCTCTCATGCGGGAGGAAAAAGGAACGTAGAGCCCTCTCTATTATGTAAGTCAGGTCCTTAAGGACGCTGAAACCCGGTACCCAAACTTAGAAAAATTTGCTTTAGCTCTTGTGCACTCAAGCAGGAAGCTAAGGCAATATTTCCAAGGCCGGGAGATTAAGGTGATTACTGATCAGCCACTCCGAAAAATCATTCACAAACCAAACACCTCTGGAAGACTGGTAAACTGGACGATAGAGTTGAGACAATTCACTATTAAGTTTGTTCCAAGAACGGCCATAAAAGCCCAAGATTTGGCCGGGTTCGTCATGGAATGTACTTTCCCTGAAGCCCCGCACGTACCAGCAAACTAGTCCAGAGGCGAGAAAGAAACCAAAGATAAGAATGCATGAACATTATATGTTGATGGCTCGGCGACAGTCGAAAGGTAAGAACATGCCTAATCATTTCCAACCCGGACGACTTTACAATTCAACAAGCTATAACCTTCGCTTTCAAAGCGACAAACAATCAAGCTGAATATGAAGCACTTCTCTCTGGATTCAGGCTAGCCAAATCCCTCGGGGTAACAAGTTTGGTCATCTATAGTGATTCCCAAATTGTGGTCAAACAAACCAATGGAGAATATATTGCAAAAGATCCAAACTGGCTCAATATCAAGCAATGGTGCGAAGTATCCAGGAAACCATCCCAGGTACCACCATTTTGCAGATAAACAGAGAAGAAAACTCCAAGGAAGATGAGTTATCCAAGCTAGTACTGAACACTTCAGACCTAAGCAGTTTGGTCTATTTTGAAGAGTTCGGGGCACCCAGCACCGATCGGGACAAAGTCTTGTGTATCAGCAGCCCGGATAATTGGATGACTCCCTACATAGCCTACTTGAAAGAGGGAACTCTGCCAGAAGATCAGAACAAGGCGCGCTACCTAAAATATAAACTTCCCGATTCTTCCTGGAAGACAATCAACTATATAGGCGAACCTTCTCCGCACCCACTCTCAAATGTGTTGATCCGGACGAGGCGGATTATTGTCTCCGAGAGGTTCACGAAGGAATTTGAGGAGATCACCTAGCTGCCAAATCACTATCCTACAAAGTCATTAGACAGGGTTATTATTGGTCAACTATCCACGCAGACGCAGTCGCATATGTAAAGAAGTGCAGCAAATGCCAAAAGTTCAGCAATGTGCCGAAACAGAGTCCAAGCCTTCCGGGGTCGGTGCTATCCCCGGTCCCCTTCGCTGTTTGGGGAATTCACATCATGGGTCCATTTCCCCGGGCCAAAGGAGATCTACGCTACGTTCTAGTGGCGATTAACTGTTGGATTTTAATCGCAGCGGAAACATGGCAAAACACTTTTACACATATAAAATCCAAATAAAAGCATATAAATCGTGATTAAAACATATGAATCGATTACTAACCTTTAATAGCGATCCAAAAGCAACGATCGGGGATCCTTAGCAGCTGCTCCTCAAACGTGAAGCACTCCACCGGTATCCACCAAGAAAACGATGCTAAGGAGGAGGAGGAGGTAGAGAGAATTAGGTTTTTCTAAAAATTTTGGGTTCCAATGAAAATAGGGTTTATAATAGTATATTTATAGGCAAAATTTTCAGTTGAAATTTTCCCATAAAATATTATTATTATTAACCCTTTATTATTCACATTAATAATTAAAATATCTTTTAATTATTAATCCTTTTTCTAAACACTTTAGAAATAATTCTCTCTCTTGATTTAATTTCCAAAAATTAAATTCTTAATTAATAATATTAAGAACTTTTCTTAATTAATTTATAATCAATTAAATCTCATTTAATCAATTATTAAATTTATCAATTATTTATTTATTTCATAAATAAATAATTATTAGCCATTATTAATTAATTCCTCCACCATTAAATCATTCTCTTTTATGGTGTGACCCAGTAGGTTCAATATTAAGCCGGTAGTAGAAATAAATAATAATAAAACTATTTTATCATTATTTATATAAATTCTCTAATTTATTAAATATGATTAATTAATTAATCATATTTATTCTACATCGTGAGGGATACTTCTCAGCATATCACGACTATCCGGATAATATGAATTCACTGCTTAGAATACCAAGAACATATTCAGTGAATAGTTACCGTACAATTAACTCCTTCTACCCTCCAATGTCCTGATTAAATACAAGGCATGGATCTTGTGTCAAGCCTATCTAATTTAATCATTTGCTTTCCCATTCACTATGCTCAGTTCCATGTAAATTAGAAACTCCTTTCTAATTTCATTCACTCTGGCCAGAGATTCCTGAACTAGCATAAGTGGATCAGCCTTGAACATTCTCTTCCTTCACTGGAAGGGGTAGATCCTTTATTGATCATACACTATCTTCGTGTACAAATTCCTATACCCAGTAGAGCCCTAATAATTGTCCCTGGAGACTAAGAACTAAACCAAAGCACAGTTCAGTGTACACAAGATGACTATGATGACCTCAAGTCTAAGGATACTTGTACAACTATCACTATGTGAACAACTGCTGACACGTGAGTGAACTCCATCAGTTGTTCAGCTGTGCGAGTCATGTTCATTGAACTTATTCTTTAATAAGCACCTACATACTAGCTATAGTGTCACCACACAAATATCTATGAGAACAGACATCCTTCATAATGAAGCAAGCATAGTATGTACCGATCTTTGCGGATTATTAATTACCAGTTAGTAATCCTATGACCAGGAACTGTTTAAGTTTAGAGTTATCATCTTTTAGGTCTCACTATTATGATCTCATCATAATTCATAAAAAGCTTTACTCTAAACTATGGTATATCTTATTTAAACACTTAAATAGATAGAACCCGTAATAAAAACAAAACAAGTCTTTTATTAATATCAAAGAAATCAAAACAGATTACATAAAAGTTATTCCTAAATCCTTATACATGATTGGACTTAGGACATATTCCTTTCAATCTCCCACTTGTACTAAAGCCAATCACTCTGGTATCTAATACCCATCCTGTCTTTATGACGATCAAAGTGACTTTCAGAAAGTAGCTTTGTGAGTGGGTCTGCTATGTTATTATGTGTGTCAACTCTCTTTCAATACAATATAAGAAATGTGACCGCGCTCCCACTAACCCTTTTGTAGACACATGGTTCATCTACGTTTTTGATTAAACCAAACTCTTTGATTGTCTCATTAAAATAGATGTTCCATCTACGAGAAGCTTGCTTTAAACCATATATGGTTCGCAGCAGCTTACACACTAGGTTTTCATTTCCCTTGGAAAGAAAACCATCTGGCCATTTGCCAGATTTCATAGTCGTAGTAAGCAGCAATCGCAAGCAAAATCCGAACTGATTTTAACAGGGCTACAGGTAAAAGGTTTCATCAAAGTCAATCCATTGCCTTTGTTTGAATTCTTTTGCCACAAGCCTGGCCTTAAAGGTCTCCACCTGGCCATCTGCTCTAATCTTTCTTTTGTATACCGTATACATAGATTCCATTTCGGATTTCATGGCACTTCACCATTTCTCTGAGTCCACACTACTCATAGCCTCATTATAGGTCACAGGGTCGTCTTCATCGATGATTGACAACTCATTGTCATTCTCAATGACAAGGCCATAATACCTCTTAGGTTGGCGAGACACTCTCTCTGACCTACGAATGGGCTGTTCCACAGAAGGTTGTTCAGTCTGAACACGTGTTTCCACTTGATCCGTAGTAGTTTGTGCTTCTTGAACTTCATCAAGTTCAATTTTGCTCCCACTGTTTCCTTCAAGGATAAACTCCTTTTCCAAGAAGGTAGCATGTCTGGAGACAAACACCGGATGATCGGTGTAAAAGTAATACCCTAAAGTCTCTTTAGGATATCCCACAAAACTACATTTTACGGATCGAGATTCCAGCTTATCTGGGTCAACTTTCTTGACATAAGCTGGACATCCCCAAATCTTAACGTGTTTAAGACTCGGTTTCCTTTCTTTCTATATCTCATATGGAGTTTGAAGAACAGATTTGGAAGGCACCTTATTCAGTAAATATGTTGAGGTTTCCAATGCGTAACCCCATAGGAATACTGGAAGATTCGCATAGCTCATCATGGACCGAACCATGTCTAACAAAGTTTGATTTCTCCTTTCAGATACCAATCTGGAGGAGTCCACTGGGAGACTATACACTTTTCTTTGAGATAATCCAGAAACTCTCCACTCAAGTATTCACCACCTCGATCTAATCGAAGAGTTATTGTTATTCCTAGTGGACTAACAATGAGATTTACAGAAGGGGGGTTGAATGTAAATCTCAAAACTTTTTCAAGTTTTGAGCAGTTTATGAAAGTTGTGTGTTCAAGAAGAACAAGTGTGTGAATTGCTTTAAGCTAATACAGACAGATATATATTCAAGCACAAATGTAAAGAACACAACAGACCTTAAAAACTTTTCTGGTGGATTTGTTGTTCCACCAGAGATGGTATTTTAGAAAATCTGTGATTAAAACAATGTTGATCACAGCTGCATCCTAGTACAAACTAGATGAATTTTCTCTCAATATTTTTCTAAACAGCTCTGGAAAATCTCTCTTCTAATTACTAGCTTCTACTTGGTTTATATATTACCAAGTGTACAAGTGAAGAACAATATAAAATACAGTAATAAAATAAGATCTTCACTTGCTTCTTTTCCTGTTCACTCCAGTACTTTGTTGACTATTGCATCTTTGTACTAGAGAAGAACGGCTGCTTTTTCTGTTGTTCCTGAAATTCGGCTACCACATCTTAGTTGTCTCTATCAACCCATGTGCCTCTGTTTGTAGGTACAACTACCCCTTATCAACGGCTAATCATCAGAACATCCGTTGAAGCTTTCATCCGTTGATGCACTCATCCGTTGAAGGATGTTATCCGTTGAAGCTTTCATCCGTTGATGCACTCATCCGTTGAAGGATGTTATCCGTTGATGACTTTATCCGTTGAAGCTTTAGAGACATCCGTTGAAGCTTAGCTTCTTATCCGTTGAAGGTCTTTAAGTCATCCGTTGATACCACTTCACTTATACAAAATTACAAGGCATGAAGTATTTACAATTGGCCTTCCTATCTGCATATCATCTAGTAGTCAACATGACTCATAGTTTCTCTCAACTTCCAAGAATTACATTTTAAATACAGAGACTGAAATATGCTACAACACTAGACTTATTTCTAAGTAAAGCTACACCATCAACGGATAGCCAAAGTGGTCTTATCCGTTGAGGCTACAGACACTAAATTTCTACTTAAGTATTTTGTTAAACATATCATCAAACTAATGCACATACATTCCTAACAATCTCCCCCTATTTATGTCTATAAGAATTGTAGGCATAAATTCAGGGTTAACTTGATGATAACAAAACACTTAACAGATATATGAATTGAAACTAAGTAGAAATTTAAAAATGCTGCAAAAGTGTATGTACTAGGAGATAATTGAAGATTTACAGTGTTTCCAAGGACACTCCTTTAGTCTGAGCAAATCATCTTTTTCTTCTTTGTTCCCTGGTTTTCTTTCCTAGCCTTTTGTCATTTTCCTCAATTTGGAGTTGGAGTTGTCTGAAGAATTCAGCTTCATCTTCAACATTGATATCCAACTTAGATTGCATTTCTTTGAGAGTTTCATTGCTGGCAATCTTGAGTTGGTCTTCAAGTCTGAAAAATCTTCTGACTCCTTTATCATCTCTAAATTCCATCAACCAATGAGGTGATTTGAGAATTTTCATTTCCCTTTCTTGAATGAGTAAAGTCCTGGGTAAAGCATTGGGCTCCCTCCAAGTTTTCCTTATATTGGCTATCTTGTTGAGAATTTCAGTCTTGGCAGTTCTGGTAAAGCCAGAATCCTTTTATATAGCTGAATAGACTCTAATCAAGGTAGAGTAGCCTTCATCCAGAATCCTGTGGAGAGGCCATGTTCTTTCCCCAGCTCCTTTATATCTGAACACTAATCTCTCTGGTAACTGTCTGTAGGCAGCTATTCCCCTTACATCCTCCAGCTCATCCAGATAGAGTTCAATGTCTGAAATTTCTTTTATGTCACAGATGTGAACATAATCATCTTTAGAAATGGGTGACTTAGGCTTAGGCTTTTGTTTTTGAGTGAATTTCTTAGAGGTTATGGGAGGTGTAGATTTTGGTTTTCTTTTCTGTTTCTTTGGTAGTGGAAGAGTGGTTAGAAAGGTAGGCAATTTGATAGTGTCCCAATCAATAGGTTCCTCTTTTGGAATGATTGGTTCACCATGGATGTTTATTGTGGGATCAGCAACAAGGGGTTCAGGTATGGAAGGTAGTGGTTTAGATATAGATTTGGTTACTTCAGTGTTATCTCCACTCCTTCTAAGTGCCTTGGCCTTTCTTCTGTTTCCCTTCTGCCATTCCTCTCTTTCTTCCACACTCTCACCAAATATACTCCCTAAAACCTCATCTAGGTTTGTAGTCTTGTCTTCACCCCTGACTTCACTCCCTTTTTCTTTTTCAACTAGACTTGACTTTAGCTGTTGTTCAAGCTTTGCTTGTGCTCTTTTGTCAGCCTTTAATTGCTTGTCTTCTTCCTTCTTGGCTATTGAGAATTTGGGATGTCCTTGCATCACACATATGCTCTTTCCCTCTCTAATGATAATAGCTCTATTTCTCCTTACAGCCTCATCCATGGACTTTTTGAGATAAGCAATACTTCTGCCTAAAATCTTGTTCTCATCAGCTTTTGGAGGAGGAAAGTCCACTTCTTTTAAAGGATTCTTTGTTGAGTCCTTATTGGATCTTTCATTGGGCTTGAGAATTATAGCTTGTAGTTCTTTGGAAGAAGCTTCTCCATCCTTATGACTCCCTACTGGCATGAGCTCCATGTTGATTGGTTCAATTTTTGTGCTGTATTTCACAGATGTTGATTTGTCTTGTGTAGAACCAAACAACAGTTGCAACCTTTCATCAATTCTCCTCCTTTGCTCTTTCACTTGAATTTCAGCTGCTGCTAGCTGAATCAAATCAATTCCATCAGGCTTGTCCTTGATTTGAATGATTGGAGAAGTAGTGATGGCAGGAACTAGCACTTTAGATATGTTGACTTTTGTAGATGGCTCTCCTTCCCCTTCCCTTTTACTCTCCCCCTTTTTGTTATCATCAAGGAGAGGGGTCAAGCCTTGTGCTTTTGCCAGCTGCATTAGGAGACTGGTTTGAGATTGTTGATTGTGAAGAATGGTGGCCACAGAATTTTCAATAACTTGAACTCTGTCTTCTAACTTGGCCAACCGTTTTTCAGTAACAGATTCTTTCTTCAATCTCAAAACCAAGTCCTGCAATGTACCATAGGGCATGACTGAATCCAATTTTTCTGAAGTATAGGTTTTCAAGTCAGCAATATCCTTCCTGAGATCATCCATACTCAGATTCTGCTTCACTTGCTGCAGCTTCATGAGATGCAGTGAGTCCAGGTGAGCTTGAAGGATAGCCTTGATACTTGCATGTGAAGTATTCTGAATGGCCTGTTGAATAGTGTTGATTTGTTTGACTAAAGAGACATTGAATTCCACTGATCTGTACTCCTTAGTCAAGGCCCATTCAGGTAGATTTGGAATTGAACTAGGGCCTTCATCTCCCCCTAAGTTCATGCTTCCATCAAAAGAAATAGAGTCATCATCATCAGAATTTGCTCCAAATTCCTCAGATGGCTCACCAGCTGTAGAAGGCATTTTGTTAATGGCAGCTTTATCCCTTTGAAGAGATTCTGTTGTGTGCACTAGATGTAGTGACCTTTCTGCTTTCTCATTGCCCTGAGCAGCCAACAGTTGATAGGTTGTCACAGGATGAGTAAAAGTGTCAGCATCCAAGGAAATGTTATCAATTACAGCTTTGTAATGTTGCTGAAATTGTCTTTCCTTTTCAGCATCATCCACAATCATTGACTCATTAGCAATGGCTGGTTCCACCCTTGTATCTACTGTACCTGCTTTTCTCTCTTTTTCTCTATGTTCTTGCATCAGGGGCTCCCCCTGGCTCACACAACTCACTCCCTCACCTTCACCTACTAAGATGGTACTCCACTCACTTACTTTTGCCATGCTGGAAGAAATAGCATGCATTTTTGAGCTCTCAATCTCTCCTTTTGCCTGGGAGCAACCCAGCCTCTCACTCAAATTGTCACTCCCTTCCCTCAATCCTAAGAGTGATTGCACAGTATTCATGTCTTCTACACTTGGGATTAATTCAGTTATTTGTGTAGAGACTGTCAACGGATGTGGAATATCCGTTGAAGGTGAAACTGATGTTATCAACGGATAACTTCTGTTAAGCTTATCCGTTGAAGAACAACCACTTGTCAACGGATGAGTGATATCCGTTGAAGAAGGAAAAGAAGTTGAAATTGAAAGTGATATAACTGTTGAATCTGTGTAGATTGATTTGAGATGTGGTGACACAGATCCTTCAATTATATCTGAAAGAATTTGCGGGTGATCCAACAAATCATCCAAGAGATGATGATCACCTGTATTTGAGTGGGGCTTCTCCCTGAGTTGTAAAGAGGGAGAATCAGGAATTGATGGGAATAACATATCCACATCCAGAGATGGTGATGAAGTGTTTGGTGATTGATGTGTGATTATTGTGAGAGAATGGGGCTGTGACTCCACATTTATTGGAGTCACATCAAACTGAGTTTGAGAAGGCATAGATACAGATGGATGTATCTGTGCAGTGTGTGCACCCTGTGTAGAAGATTGGGTTCTAGCCTTCTTTCTTCTAATAAAGGCTTTTGTTGGTGAGTGTTTGGCTTTAGTGTCCCTCCCTCGTTTGTTCTGTGTTCCTGGTTTGGAACTATTTTCAATAGTAACATCCTTTTGGGAGGATGCTACTAGGGATGTGCTAGATACCTTTTCAACCACCACAGCTTTTTGAGAAACTGTGGCTTGGCTAGCTTGGGAAGCACTCAACTTTCCTTCCTTATCCTGGGGGTTTCTTTGATGTTCACCCCTCCCCTCACCACTCACACCCTGTTCACTCACCTCAGGGTTAATAGTTGGTGTTACAACTGTTGTCTTTTGAGAAACAACAGAGGTGGATTTCTTTGTCTTTGATTTTGAAAGTTTAGTTTTGGTGACCTTGGTAGAAATCTGTTGGGGCATCACAGATTTCATGGCCACACTAGAAGATAAAGAAATAGAGGGGTTGGAAGAAGTAGGAGTTGTAGAAGCAATTACCTCACCTACCTGAGGTGCATTCATGATTGGTAAATATACCAGTGACACACTGCTGTTAAGATCCATTCTCTTCAAGTCTGCAAGAACTCTTTTCTCTTGTGCCCAGCACTTGAGTTTATTATTCTCATTGATTATGACTAAACCTTCAGCAACATGGTTAGCCAATAACATAAAGAATCTAGCATAATAGATGTTATTAGGTCTATTAGCTTTGTTACCTAATCTAGTACCTAATTCTAGCATCACATAGTTGCTAAAGTTAAAATACCTATCAGAAACAAGCATATAGAGCATATTAACCAGAGATGAAGTTATGGCATCAAAATTACTAATTTTCCCAGAGAAAACCTTTATAAAGGCATCCCCAAGGAAACTCCATTCTTTCCTAAGGCCTTTTCTTCTAATACTCCCTAAATTAGCAGAGTTAAGAGAATAACCTATGGAATCTAACATGCTGGATACATCACTATCAGTGTGTGGTGTCATGGCATTGTTCTCAGGCAATTTAAAACATGCTTGTAAATCATCACAGTTAATACAGTGAGTTTTACCTTTGAGAATGAAGGAGATAGTCATATCCAGGGAGTTGAACTCAGCAGTTGTCCAAATCTCCTCAACTACTTCACAGAAAATTGTTGGGGCTTCCAGCATTGCATAGCTAAGTTTACAGTTTTTGATGAAGTCCATCATTTTGTGATAGTCTGAGTGGGCTTCATTCTTTTCTACCAAAGCTATGAAATTGTTCTTTTCATAGATGAACTCAGATTGAGACATAATCTTCACGACTGGTGCCATTGTTGTGAGTAGAAATTGCAGAGAATAACTTGAAGTTTTTGCAGAGAGAAAATGGTAAATGCTTGAAATTTTAAGAAAGCGTTAAGTAAAAATGAACAATCAGAAGGACTTATATGCTTTCTCAAATTAATAAACAAAAATATAAAATAAAGATTTATCACTAAATATGCGTTAGTGATTTTCAGCCGTTTTAAGAATAAACTGTAAGTATTCTAAAAACTACCTTTAAAACCAATACATACAGATGTATGTATGAGTATCAACGGTTAAGAGAATAGAATCAACGGCTGTTAAACACCTGAATCGATTGATGTGACATTTCAACGGATAAGGCAAATTGTCATCCGTTGAAAGGTACTTCAGTTTTATCCGTTGACGGATAAAAATTCCAGAAATGTATTTGTCTTTCAACGGATAATGATTATCCGTTGATAGAGCAATTTTGACTTTCAACGGATAGGGAACATCCGTTGATGGAATAAACTATGTTAAAAGTCAAATTTGTTCTTAGCAACTAATATATTTCAGGCTTCAAATCAAATTGCAATAAAGACATGAATTTTAAGAGTAATTAAGCATACCTAGCTCACTTACCAATCTTGTGAATGTTGATTCATCAAGTGGCTTGGTAAATATGTCAGCAATTTGTTGTTCACTTGGAACAAAATGTAGTTCCACTGTACCATTCATGACATGCTCCCTAATGAAGTGGTACTTGATATCAATGTGCTTGGTCCTTGAGTGCTGCACAGGATTCTCTGTTATGGCTATGGCACTTGTGTTGTCACAAAAGATAGGAATTCTATCAACATGAAGTCCATAGTCAAGGAGTTGGTTCCTCATCCATAACACTTGAGAACAGCAACTTCCAGCAGCAATGTATTCAGCCTCAGCTGTAGAAGTAGAGACTGAATTTTGCTTTTTGCTAAACCATGATACAAGCTTGTTTCCCAGGAATTGGCAGGAGCCTGTTGTACTTTTCCTATCTATTTTGCAACCTGCATAGTCTGCATCTGAATAACCAATTAGATCAAAGCCAGATTCTCTAGGATACCAAATACCTAAATTTGGTGTACCCTTGAGATATCTGAAAATCCTTTTGATAGCAATTAAGTGAGACTCCCTAGGATCAGCTTGGAATCTAGCACATAGACATGTAGCAAACATTATATCTGGTCTGCTAGCAGTTAAATATAAAAGTGAACCAACCATGCCTCTATAACTTGTAATATCCACAGACCTTTCAGTCTTATTTGATTCAAGTTTGGTGGCAGTGGCCATGGGAGTTTTTGCAGATGAACATTCCATTAAGTCAAACTTCTTTAAAAGATCATAAATATATTTAGTTTGACTAATGAAAATTCCATCACTAACTTGTTTAACTTGTAAACCAAGAAAATAGGTTAGTTCTCCCATTAGGCTCATTTCATAATTACTTTGCATTAGCTTAGCAAACTTTTTGCAAAGTTTATCATCTATAGAGCCAAATATTATGTCATCTACATAAATTTGAACAAGTATACTAGAGCCATTAACATCCCTAAAGAAGAGAGTTTTATCAACAGTACCTCTAGTGAAGTGATTCTCCAAAAGAAATTTTGATAAGGTTTCATACCAGGCTCTAGGTGCTTGCTTCAGTCCATAGAGTGCTTTCAACAGATAATACACATAGTCTGGAAAATTTGGATCTTCAAATCCTGGAGGTTGACTTACATAGACTTCTTCCTCTAATTTCCCATTTAGAAATGCACTCTTGACATCCATTTGATAGACTTTGAAATTGGCATGGGCTGCATGGGCTAGAAAAATTCTGATGGCTTCAAGTCTTGCAACAGGAGCATATGTTTCATCAAAATCTATTCCCTCTTGCTGAGAATAGCCTTTAGCAACCAGTCTGGCTTTATTCCTTATGATAATGCCATTTTCATCCATCTTGTTTCTGAATACCCACTTTGTGTCAATAGGACTCTTGTTCTTTGGTTTGGGTACCAGCTTCCATACTTGGTTTCTCTCAAATTGGTTCAGCTCTTCCTGCATAGCTAATATCCAATCTGGATCCAATAGAGCTTCTTCCACTTTCTTAGGTTCCTCCTGAGACAGAAAACTACTATACAGACATTCATCTTGAGTGGCTTTTCTTGTTTGCACTTTAGATGATGCATCACCAATGATCAGTTCAAAGGGATGATTCTTGGTCCATTTCCTTTGTGGTGGAAGATGTGCTCTAGATGAGGTGGCCTCAGTATTGTCATGATGTGAGACAGAGTGTTGACTAGTTGAAACTCCCCCTGAGTTGTTGGTCCTTTGCAGGGAACTTGGAGTTCTATCAACTGATGATGTAAATCGATTATCCGTTGATGAACTATGATCAACGGATGCTTCATTTTGTACTTCAACGGATGATGCACTATGTCTTTCAACGGATACTGCATTGCCTCTATCAACGGATGCAGTATTTTGTGCATTATCCAAGGGCATGTTTTGAATCCCTTTTGAAGTGTCATCTCCCTCAGTCTCCTCTTCACTATCATCACAATATATCTCAATGTTGTCAAATTTGAGTCTCTCATTATGTCCCTCATCTGTTAGTCCATCAATCTTTTTATCATCAAACACAACATGCACAGATTCCATAACAATGTTGGTTCTTAGATTGTAGACCCTATAAGATTTTCCAGCTGAGTAACCAACAAATATCCCTTCATCAGCCTTTGCATCAAACTTCCCTTTATGGTCAGATTGATTCCTCAGTATAAAGCATTTACATCCAAAGACATGAAGAAAGTTTAGAGTTGGTTTTCTTCTCTTGAACAACTGATAAGGAGTCATGCCTTTAGCTTGATTGATCAAAGAAATATTCTGAGTGAAGCAGGCACAATTAACAGCTTCAGCCCAGAAATATGTTGGTAACTTTGATTCTTCAAGCATTGTTCTGGCAGCTTCAATTAAAGATCTGTTCTTTCTTTCAACAACCCCATTTTGCTGAGGTGTTCTTGGAGCTGAGAACTCATGCATGATTCCATTTTCTTCACAGAATAGCCTTAATGTCAAATTCTTGAATTCAGTTCCATTGTCACTCCTGATATTTCTAACCTTCAAGTCAGGATGATTGTTGACTTGCCTGATGTGATTGATAATGATTTCACTTGCTTCATCCTTTGATCCAAGAAAATAGACCCATGAGAACTTTGAGAAATCATCTACAATCACTAAGCAATATCTTTTTCTTGCAATAGACAATACATTGACTGGTCCAAACAAATCCATATGTAGCAGCTGTAATGGTTCATCAATTGTTGTTTCAAGCTTCTTTTTGAATGATGCTTTCCTTTGTTTGCCTTTCTGACAAGCATCACACAAACCATCCCTTGAGAATTCAACTAGAGGGATTCCTCTAACTAAGTCCTTTTTGACTAGATCATTCATTGTCTTGAAATTCAAGTGAGATAGCTTCTTGTGCCATAGCCAACTTTCAACTGTGCTTGCTTTGCTGAAGAGACAAGTAATGGATTCTGCATCTGTAGAGTTGAAGTCAGCTATGTACACATTTCCTTTTCTAACTCCAGTTAGAACCACTTTGTTGTCTTTCTTACTAGTGACAACACAGGCTTCAGAATTGAAGGAAACTGTATTCCCTCTATCACATAGTTGACTGATGCTCAGTAAATTGTGCTTGAGACCATCAACTAATGCAACTTCATTAATGATGACATTCCTTGTTGAAATCAAGCCATATCCCATAGTAAACCCTTTGCTGTCATCTCCAAAGGTTATGCTAGGGCCAGCTCTCTCCTTGAACTCTGTGAGCAGGGAGAAATCTCCTGTCATGTGTCTTGAACAACCACTGTCCAAGTACCATAGATTTCTTCCATTTCCCTGCACACCATAAAATCAATCAATTTGATTTTGGTACCCAAGTTTCCTTGGGTCCATTCTTGTTAGCCTTTCTCCTAGACTTCATTCCTCCTGCATCTTTAGACTTAGGTAAGTTTGAGTCAACCTTGGTCTTAGATGTAGTTGGTTGAGGTGTAGGGTTAGTCACAGAATCATTTAGCACATTTGTAAAATTATTAGGCATTGATTGTGCAAACATGTTATTCCATATGGGCATATTGTATGGCATTTGAGGCATACTAAATGCAGCAAGATAAGGATTGTTAAAATATGGCATGTTTACAAAATGTGCATAAGGATTTTGTTGAGACATAACAGGCATAGCATGCAGAGGTGATGCAGACATATTAGGCATAGAAGAGGGTACATTTATGGGAGTCTTCTTAATGGATTTACAACTAGCAGATAGATGATTAACACTACTACAATGCACATAGCTTTTTCTAGGAGCATACCTATCAGGTGTGTAATTGTTGTGTTTATTAACTCCTACCTTCCCATTTCTGTTGGATTTTCTTTTAGATTCCTTTTTATCCTCAACCATCTTGAGCCTATTATTTAACTGTTCTAAGGTCATGTGCCCTACATTCACCTTACTGACATCTTTGGATGTGCTTGCTTCTTCTTTGACAAAGTTCTTTGAAGTTGAACCAAACTTTTTGTTGAGTTTCTTTAGATTCTCTCTTTTAGAAACATCTGCCTGTTTTGATTGAGGAACCTTCAACGGATGCTCCTTTTCTTCCTTCAACGGATAACTTTCATCATCCGTTGATTCCACATCCGTTGACAGCCCATCAATTAATTCCAGTTTCTTTTTATTTTTATCCCAGGCAGTTTCACAGAATGATTCAATTCCTTGGACCTTAGCAATTTGAGCACTTACATCCCTAGATGTCTTCCAGGCTTTAATCACCTCTTGCTCTTTCTCTAATTGATTGGAAAGTATTTCTACTTTCTTAACAGATTCAGCTAGTTCATTTTCAACAGATATACAATGCAACTTTGTTTTCTCTAGGTCAATCATCTTATCTTCTAACAAAGCATTTCTATTACTTAAAAACAGATTGTTCTCTCTAATCCTACTATTTTCTTTAGCAAGAGATTTAAGAGACACACGCAAATGATACAATTCGGTAGACATGTCATTAAAAGCATCATTGCACTCTTCTTTAGTAAGCTGTGTTAAGTCAGTAGTGATTACCTGATTGCTTGATGAACTAACTTCATTTTCTTCAGAATCAGCCATGAGAGCAAGGTTGACATACTCCACATCTTCATCCTCTTCATCTCCATTAGCTGCCCAGTCCCTTTCTTGAGTAATGAAAGCCCTCTCCTTTTGCTTGAGTAGATCAAAATATTTCTTTTTGTAATCTACTTGTTCAAATTTCTTCTTTTCAGAAGTTGGCTTTCTGCACTCACCTGCAAAGTGTCCACTTATACCACAATTGAAACACTTGAACTTGGATTTGTCCACAGTGTTTTTGTGAGGTTTAGTGGCTCTAGTGTTTTTCTTGAATTTCATCTTTGCAAATCTTCTGGACAGAAATGCAAGATGCTCATCAATACCATCTGAGTCATCTTGGCTGGAGTTGTCTTCATTTTCAGCAACTTGCTCTTTCCCCTTGCTTGATTCCTGATTTCTTATACCATCTTTGGAGTTTGATGTAGATCTCGCAGTTTCTTGTCTGCATTTCCTCTCATCTTCAGCTACCAATGCAACTGAACTTCCTTTCTTTCTCCCCTTCTCCAATACATCATCCTGTTCCAGCTCTAGTTCATAAGTCTTCAAGATTCCATACAATCTTTCAAGAGTGAAGTCCTTATAATCTTGAGAGTTTCTTAAGGAGACAGTCATGGGTTTCCATTCCTTTGGCAAGGATCTTAAAAATTTAAGATTTGAATCCTTCACCTGGTACACTCTTCCATACAGCTTCAGTCCATTCAACAGCTTTTGGAACCTATTGAATGTTTCATTTAAAGATTCATTTTCTTCAAAATGAAAGTATTCATACTGTTGAATGAGAAGCTGCATTTTGTTTTCTTTCACTTGTTCTGTACCTTCACACAGTAGTTGAACTGTGTCCCAAACCTCTTTGGCAGTTGTGCAATTTATCACATTATCAAACATATCCATGTTAAGACCATTAAACAAAATGTTCATAGCCTTCTTATCCTTGTGGACTTCTTCTGTGTCTTCCATTGTCCATTCTGCTCTAGGTTTTGGAATGGATTGACCAACAGCAACTGTGGCTGTAGCAACTGTTGCTACTTTGTGGGGAATGTGAGGACCATTCTCAATGCAGTTTACATAACCTTCATCTTGGGAGAGTAGATGAAGGTGCATTTTCACCTTCCAATGGTGATAACTGTCTTTGTCAAGAACTGGGATCTTTACTCCAATATCCTTCTTACTCATCTTTGTTAGATTCCAAGATCTTTAAACTCTTTGTTTGTCAAGAGCCTGCTCTGATACCAATTGTTATTCCTAGTGGACTAACAATGAGATTTACAGAAGGGGGGTTGAATGTAAATCTCAAAACTTTTTCAAGTTTTGAGCAGTTTATGAAAGTTGTGTGTTCAAGAAGAACAAGTGTGTGAATTGCTTTAAGCTAATACAGACAGATATATATTCAAGCACAAATGTAAAGAACACAACAGACCTTAAAAACTTTTCTGGTGGATTTGTTGTTCCACCAGAGATGGTATTTTAGAAAATCTGTGATTAAAACAATGTTGATCACAGCTGCATCCTAGTATAAACTAGATGAATTTTCTCTCAATATTTTTCTAAACAGCTCTGGAAAATCTCTCTTCTAATTACTAGCTTCTACTTGGTTTATATATTACCAAGTGTATAAGTGAAGAACAATATAAAATACAGTAATAAAATAAGATCTTCACTTGCTTCTTTTCCTGTTCACTCCAGTACTTTGTTGACTATTGCATCTTTGTACTAGAGAAGAACGGCTGCTTTTTCTGTTGTTCCTGAAATTCGGCTACCACATCTCAGTTGTCTCTATCAACCCATGTGCCTCTGTTTGTAGGTACAACTACCCCTTATCAACGGCTAATCATCAGAACATCTGTTGAAGCTTTCATCCGTTGATGCACTCATCCGTTGAAGGATGTTATCCGTTGAAGCTTTCATCCGTTGATGCACTCATCCGTTGAAGGATGTTATCCGTTGATGACTTTATCCGTTGAAGCTTTAGAGACATCCGTTGAAGCTTAGCTTCTTATCCGTTGAAGGTCTTTAAGTCATCCGTTGATACCACTTCACTTATACAAAATTACAAGGCATGAAGTATTTACAATTGGCCTTCCTATCTGCATATCATCTAGTAGTCAACATGACTCATAGTTTCTCTCAACTTCCAAGAATTACATTTTAAATACAGAGACTGAAATATGCTACAACACTAGACTTATTTCTAAGTAAAGCTACACCATCAACGGATAGCCAAAGTGGTCTTATCCGTTGAGGCTACAGACACTAAATTTCTACTTAAGTATTTTGTTAAACATATCATCAAACTAATGCACATACATTCCTAACAGTTATAATACCATTTTTTGGTTTGTTTCTCCACTTCATACTTATACTTTTTGAACTTTTTAAAGGCTTCAGACTTGTGTTTCATCAAATACACATATCCGAATCTAGATCTATCATCTATGAAAGTAATGAAGTACGAAAATCCACCCATGGCTTGCGTAGACATTGGTCCACATACATCTGTGTGTACCAATCCTAGCAAATCTGCAGCCCTCTCTCCATGTCCACTAAATGGAGATTTGGTCATTTTACCCAATAGACAAGACTCGCATGTAGGATATGATTCAAAATCAAAGGGGGTCAAGTATCCCTTCCTTATGCAATGTCCGCAGTCTATTTTCACTAATATGACCAAGTCTGCAGTGCCAAAAGAAAGTGAGATTTTCATCATCCCTTTTCTTTTATTAGTTTGTTTAATCTGAAGTAAATTATGTCACATACATACAGGCCATTATTTAAAGTACCACGTCCATAAAGAATATTATCTCTAAGAATAGAACATTCATTATTCTCAATAATAAATGAAAATTCAGCCAAGTCTAACATGGGAATAATATTCCTCACAATCGAGGGAACAAAATAACAATTATTTAAGAAAAATAATAGTCTTGCCCGTAGGCATATGTAAATGTAATGATCCTACATCTTTAGCAGCAACTCTTGCTCCATTTCCAATTAGTAGAATCACCTCCTCTTCCTTAAGAGTCCTACTTCTCCTTAGTCCCTGCAACAAATTGCAGATATGAGAATCACAGGCGGTATCTAATACCCAAGTAGAAATTTGATTTAATGACATATTCACTTCTATCATGAACATACCTGAATCAGAAGCGGTAGTCTCACTACCCTTCTTCTTCTTCAATTCTGCAAGGTAAACCTTGCAGTTCCTCTTCCAGTGCCCCACCTTGTTACAGTGAAAGCAAACAACTTTGCTCTTGGGGTCTTCAGCTTTTGGTGGAACCGGCTTTTCTTCACCTACTTTCTTCTTCTTGGAAGGGTTCCTCTTCCTTTTCTTAGGATTGGAACCTTCACCAATTAGAAGAACAGAACTCTTCTTAGGGGGGAAATTCGATTCCGCAGTCTTCAACATGTTGTGGAGTTCAGGCAGGCTGACATCCAACTTATTCGTGTGAAAGTTCACAACAAACTGCGAGAATGAACTCGAAAGCGATTGCAAGACCAAGTCTTGGCTCAGCTCCCCATCCATGGCAAAACCAAGTTGTCCAAGACGTTCAATCAAATTGATCATCTTAATTACATGGTCATTCCCAGATGATCCCTCAGACATCCTACAACCGAACAGCTCCTTCGATATCTCATATCGAGCTGTCCTCCCCGCCACATCATACAACAATTGTAGATGCATTAGGATAGTGTGAGCATCCATATGCTCATGTTGCTTCTGTAGCTCAATGTTCATGGAAGCTAGCATGATGCATTGAGCAACATTTGCATCATCTATCCACTTACGATACACAACATGTTCATCATTATGTGCATCGCTAGCAGGTTCAGTAGGCTTAGGTGAGTCAAGCACATATTCCAGCTTCTCAACCCTGAGAACAATTCTCAAGTTTCGAAGCCAGTCAGCATAATTAGGACCAGTCAACTTGTGAGCATCTAGTATGCTCCTGAGTGATAGTGCAGAAGACTTAATGTATATCGTAAATCTGTAAATGATAAACACATAACAACACTTAGCAAATATTCAATTTCATTTTAAAAACACTATATGAATCGGGTCTTTATTCATAAGTGGCTCCCACTAGTTTATCTAATTTATTCAACCCCCTACGTGAAAAATTAAGCATTCATAATGCTAGTGGGAATAGGGATCCTACATTCCATCACACAACCTCGGCTGTGGCACGAACCGCCATGTAATATTCAATAGGCAGACAACTCTTGTCAATTACATCTTATGTTATTCCCTAATCAAACTTTAGCCTCTTGAATACTTGAGTCATGGCTGTGGCACGACAAACTCAATATTCTAAGTCAAGTCTAACCCAACATTCCATATATTTGAATCAGTCTCCAACGGCCCACGGCTATGGCACGTACCGACCTTTAGATTCTAATTCAATGTACACATCTCTATGTAATAGACAAGTATTTCTTATTTCGAAATCAAAGCCCTCGGCTGTAGCACGAACCGACAATGATTTAAAAATAAGAACTACTTTTTATCATGTTGGAAGGCTATGACCGACACAAGCCCGTTGTATCATTGGCCAATTACTACTTGATATTATTTAATTTTAGAGGGATTATATTAAGTTACAATCATAATCATATTATAAAGAGATTCTTCCTTTTAAATTAAATATTTCAAATCAATAATCAATAATCAGATGATTCCCAGACCGGGTGGAGCATTGTCAAGAGGCGTCACTTAATAACCCTTTCTTACAGATAGAAATCTGTTGTTGACAGAATCATCCTTTCTCTCATATTGAAAATTCATATTCAATTACGTGTTTCATAAACACAAGAATCTCATGATTGTATTCATAATATTATTATTAAGGTTATGAAACAATTTCACTATACTAGATTGTCTAACAAACGCCTTATGTTAATTTAAGTTCACCTAAATCTATCATCGCATGATAAACTAAGCATATATCACATATATAAACATGAATAAACGACAAGGTAGGCATGTTATATCATCTAACATATTGGTCTAAGCATTATACATCTCTATGTATCACATGAAGCATTTAAAAGCAATTAAAAACAGTTAAAAACATCTTTAAAACACTTCTGTTAGCTATAAACAGTTCGAAACAATTTCTTAAAATATCATATAATATACCATTAGAAGCGTCTCGAAAAGACGAATCCAACGGCACCAAAAACGCCCAATTCTGAGCTCGCACGCGCCCTCACGCGCCCCGGAAAGGTAACCCATGCGCCTTCACGCGCACACGTGCTGTCAGGCGTGTGTCACACCGCCGCCCCCGCGCGCCCACGCGCCTCACGCGCTCAAAACCCTACGCTGACGTCAGCATGACGTCAGCACTGCTTGACCAGCGCGTGTCTGACACGCACCGCGCGTGGCCCACCAGCGCGTGAGCCCCACGCGCGCGCGCCAATTGCGCGGTCCTTCCCCTGTTTACGTCAGTCGCCGCCTTTTCTTTCTCGATCGCCGTGCTGTTCTGCTATTTTCTTTTACTGACAGTCGTGCCTCCATCATACAACATTCAACACAGCAGATATATATATACATACTAACAATTTATATATATATATATGATTATTTAATTACGAATTTAATTGCAACAACTTCAAAAATTCATAATAAATAATCTATACATCATAAAATTATGAGAAAAATACCCAGACGATCTACAACACTTATAGAACCCAGATCAACATTCAAAATTATTCTAAGAAACGATTTCTCATCAGTCATAATTAATCCATAATATAACTTGTAAAAATCATAATTAATTCATACAAGCACATAAAATTCTAAAATTTTTACCACAGATCTATATGCATACAACCTATGGCTCTGATACCAATGTTGGATTTTAATCGCAGCAGAAGCATGGCAAAACACTTTTACACATATAAAATCCAAATAAAAGCATATAAATCGTGATTAAAACATATGAATCGATTATTAACCTTTAATAGCGATCCAAAAGCAACGATCGGAGATCCTTAGCAGCTGCTCCTCAAACGTGAAGCACTCCACCGGTATCCACCAAGAAAACGATGCTAAGGAGAAGGAGCAGGTGGAGAGAATTAGTTTTTTCTAAAAATTTTGGGTTCCAATGAAAATAGGGTTTATAATAGTATATTTATAGGCAAAATTTTTAGCTGAAATTTTCCCATAAAATATTATTATTATTAACCCTTTATTATTCATATTAATAATTAAAACATCTTTTAATTATTAATCCTTTTTCTAAACACTTTAGAAATAATTCTCTCTCTTGATTTAATTTCCAAAAATTAAATTTTTAATTAATAATATTAAGAACTTTTCTTAATTAATTTATAATCAATTAAATCTCATTTAATCAATTATTAAATTTGTTAATTAATTATTTATTTCATAAATAAATAATTATTAGCCATTATTAATTAATTCCTCCACCATTAGATCATTTTCTTTTATGGTGTGACCCTGTAGGTTCAATATTAAGCCGGTAGTAGAAATAAATAATAATAAAACTATTTTATCATTATTTATATAAATTCTCTAATTTATTAAATATGATTAATTAATTAATCATATTTATTCTACATCGTGAGGGATACTTCTCAGCATATTGCGACTATCCGGATAATACGAATTCACTGCTTAGAATACCAAGAACCTATTCAGTGAATAGTTACCGTACAATTAACTCCTTCTACCATCCAATGTCCTGATTAAATACAAGGCATGGATCTTGTGTCAAGCCTATCTAATTTAATCATTTGATTTCCCATTCACTATGCTCAGTTCTATGTAAATTAGAAACTCCTTTCTAATTTCATTCACTCTGGCCAGAGATTCCTGAACTAGCATAAGTGGATCAGCCTTGAACATTCTCTTCCTTCACTGGAAGGGGTAGATCCTTTATCAATCATACACTATCTTCGTGTACAATTTCCTATACCCAGTAGAGCCCTAATAATTGTCCCTGGAGACTAAGAACTAAACCAAAGCACAGTTCAGTGTACACAAGATGACTATGATGACCTCAAGTCTAAGGATACTTGTACAACTATCACTATATGAACAACTGCTGACACGTGAGTGAACTCCATCAGTTGTTCAGCTGCGCGAGTCATGTTCAGTGAACTTATTCTTTAATAAGCACCTACATACTAGCTATAGTGTCACCACACAAATATCTATGAGAACAGACATCCTTCATAATGAAGCAAGCATAGTATGTACCGATCTTTGCGGATTATTAATTACCAGTTAGTAATCCTATGACCAGGAACTGTTTAAGTTTAGAGTTATCATCTTTTAGGTCTCACTATTATGATCTCATCATAATCTATAAAAAGCTTTACTCTAAACTATGGTATATCTTATTTAAACACTTAAATAGATAGAGCCCGTAATAAAAACAAAACAAGTCTTTTATTAATATCAAAGAAATCAAAACAGATTACATAAAAGTTATTCCTAAATCCTCATACATGATTGGACTTAGGACATATTCCTTTCATTAACTACATGACCAAATGGGCAGAGGCCAAGTCCACGAGAATCATCAATCAGCAGGACTGCATCAAATTTATGGATTCAATCGTGATGAGGTTCGGGATACTGATGGTTTTGATCTTGGATAAAGGACCACAGTTTGTTGGATCAGACTTTGAAGCATATTTGAAAGAGCTCGGAATCAAGCATAAAAGAGCATTCGTGGCCCACCCCAGGGAAATGGACAAGTAGAGGTCCCCAACAAGACCATACTCCGGGGCCTGAAAAAAGATTGGAGGAATCTAAAAAGAACTGGCCAGATGAGCTCCCGAAAGTATTGTGGTCCTACAGGACCACCCCCATGACAGGAACCGGAGAAACTCCTTTCAAGCTTGCCTATGGCACCGAGGCCCGACTACTAGTGGAAACCGGATCCCCCTCCCACAAAGTTGTCAATTTTGATGAAGTCTCAAATATTGAAGCCCTCAAAACCAACCTGGAGCTCTTGGATGAAGTAAGAGACCGGGCTGTGGCAAATATGGAAAGCTACAAGGAAAAGACAAAGCTCTATTTTACAAGGAAAACTAAGATCAGGGAATATGAAGGAGGAGATCTGGTGCTCCGGGACACCGAAGTTTTGGACCCAACAAATCAAGGCAAACTACAACCAAACTGGGAGGGGCCTTAGAAGGTTAAAGAGGTGTTATGAATGCGAACGTACAATCTAAGCTATCTCAATGATACTGAGGTCCCGAACACCTGGCACGGGGCCCGGTTAAGGAAATTCTACCAGTAATTGAAAGGTGCACATTCTGCGATCATCTCTATGTTTGAACTATGATATCTTGATATAAATTCTGTTTTCGTTCACCCCAGAATGTAATCTCTACTATATTTCAATTTGAATAAAAAGCGTTATTTTGAGCATCCCATAGCTTAAAGAAATTTTATTATATAGTTTGTTTAACCTCTTTTCACATGCATGCACACCCGAATGCATGATTTAAATAAACTCGCCACTTAGAAAAATTTCTTAAAATTAGAAATTTTACCCCATCCCGGGGTCAAAAAACATAACTCTTGTGTGCTTAGAAAAATTTCTTAAAATTAGAAATTTTACCCCATCCCGAGGTCAAAAAACACAGCCCATGTGTACTTAGAAAAATTTCTTAAAATTAGAAATTTTAACCCATCCCGGGGTCAAAAAACACAACCCATGTGTACTTAGAAAAATTTCTTAAAATTAGAAATTTACCCCAACCCGGGGTCAGAAACAAGTCACAACCCGCATGTACTTCAAAAGTTTCATACGTTTGATATTCGGCCCAACCCGGGGTCAGAAAAGGGTCACAACCCATATATAAGTAAATTCTTTAAGTTCAAATCCAAATGAAAAACAATAAAATGCAGGAAAAACACATATGCATTAAAATAAACCCGGGGAAACCTACCCCGGGGATAAAATGAAATATGTTCGAGATACATACAAAGCAAAGTAGCCAAAAGGCTAAGTTCGAAAAATACTTAAAAACGTCAAGTAAAATTACAAGCCACAAATTCCAGATATTTAATCTAATCTTTTGCTGCTGGCTCGGGGGGAGGAGAAGGAGGCTGCTCCGGGTCATCCTGGGGGAGAGGAGGTTGTTGAGCTAGAGGGGATTCGGGCAGATGAGGCGCATTGGTGGATGGTCCGGCTCCGGATTCCCTAGCCAAGATGGCGTTGGATTCATTCTCCATCCGGGTCTCCTCTTAAATGTACTTCTCAAGGAAAACATCGATGGTACCCCCGGGATTTTCGGCGAGGTACCGGGAGGCAACCATCCAGCAGATCTGGATCTTTTCCAGCACCTTGTCATTAAACTCCTCAAAGTAAGCAGGGGTGCCACGGAAGCCGGCCAGAACCTCCTCCAGAGTGGGCCTAACATCAAAATCATCTCTCAGCCTCTGATTCCCTTTCCTCATCTCCCGGACAGAAGCTTCATCCCTGTCCTACCTCCCCCTTATCTCATCCAGAATCTTCTTATAAGTCGCAGCTTCCTTAGCATTAGCCTCCTTCAGGTCCTTGATATCCCAGACCAGATTCTCGACCTCGGTCTTGGAAACATCATCGGCGTCAGCTTTTGCCTTCAGACTCCGGGTAATACAAACCAACCCAGCGACCCGGGAGTTAGCCTGCAAAAATTGCATGTCAATACTAGAGGATATAAAGCAGAAAAAGACAAGTACAAAAAACAATAAGGCAAGAACTCATAGCAGTCACATCCTCCTGCAGAGAAACCAGAAAATCCTCGAGAGGCTCCTTCCGATATTTCTTCCTCTCGGCAGTACTGGCATAATTTTCAAAACAACTCCTTCCGGTGTGTCTACGGAGTAAAACTAGCAAACAGGGCCTTGAGGGTCTTCGGAGTGTCCAGAGCCAACTCGGTCGTGACCTTCTTCGAAGCTCGACTATCCGAACCCCCACTATCCTTCTCTCCGGACTCCACCGGGGCGTTCTTTCTCTTCCTAGGCACCGGGACCTTCTCCTTCTCTGTCTCCCTTAAGACCTCGGCCTGGGGCTCGTTAATCACAATCGTAGTCCTCCCCGGACGAGTCGGCGCAGCCTTCCAGGCACCAGAACCACCTTCCTCTCCCTCACCAACCTTTTTCTTCCCGGTGTCTAAACTATTCAGGCCACTGATTCTCCTGTACTTGGAAACTAAGTCCTTCAGCTGAGCAGACATGTTGCTTGGATATGGAATCAACTTCGGGATACTTGAAATTTCAACAGTTCAAACGTCAGCCCCAGATTGAAGAGAGTAAAAAGTAATAAAGAGCAGAGTAAAAGCTAAGGAAAAAGACTTAGATCCAGCAACATGCATATTTTCATTATTATTAAAAGAGTCTCGGGTCCACTGTGCTCCGAGTGCCCCACAGAAGGCATACACCATCTTGAGAGCTCCTTGCCCGAGCCGCTGGACCTGAAATTTATTTGTTTTTAATTCAAATTTATGGAGTGGCATGAACTCCAGATCCCCACCCCGGACGAATATGAACTCCCGGTGCCAACCCTTGAGAGAAGTTAACATGCTAACTGGGAGAACCATTTTGTGTGATGGATAACCACAGTCTTCAATCCTAAACAGGAACTTATATATTGGACTATTAGTAGATCTCTTAATCTTGAAGAGGTGATGGAAGAGTCTAAAAGTGGGCAAGTAATCTTTGGCATGGTAACACGCCAGGAACCAGCTAATCCACTTCACAGAGTTCAGGGCCAATTGTGTGAAGGGAATCTCATACACATCCCGGCAGAGGGATTCGGTGAATTGATGTAGCCCTAGGCGCATACCCCGGAGATGCTCTAAAGGTATCCCGACATAGCCCCCGCCGGTCTGTGATAAACCCTCTCATTCTCCTCGGACCATCTCCACTCGTACTCCTCCCCGAGGTTAAAGGAAAGCCTAAGGGCGCCATCCACCTCGGCGTCAGTATATTTTTCCCCAATCTCCTTATGTACAGGCCCGCATTCATATCGGGTCCCCGGGGCGTTGTAAAATAGCATGTCCATGGCCGCCTAATCATAGGGTTCCCTACCATCTAATCCCTCCGGGCCCCCAGACACCTCAGATAAGTCTCAATAATAAAAGCCTAAGGGTTTAGGGTCTCTCCGGCACTGGACAAAGTAATGGTCCACATCCTCCCAAGACCCATCCGGATTGGACATAGTACCCCCGGAGCCTAAAAGTAAGGTCTCGACCAATACTTGAACATGTCTCTCAGCTCGGGGAAGCATCTCAATTGAATCGCTACTAGATGAGAAAGAAGATGAATTGGGTATTATGTCACCTATAAATTCAGGTATATCCGGGTTCCATTTTTTAAGGTTAGCTGTCTGCTTAAATCTCCTACCTTGCATATACTATAAATTTATATATACGCACCCCGGAGTCAATGCCACACCCGAACACAAAAACAAAACAAAAAACGAGACAAATTCAGAAACATATTCTACAAAAATCAAAGATAAAAAAACAAGATTTGTAAGACATATATACATCTATTGACAAAAACATAAACCAAGAACATATCCCGGGCTCAACAACCTTTTACACTACTAAAAACCCATATTTTCGCACAAAAAACTACCAAAATCGAGTTTGTTTACACAAAATCACCACAAAACACCATAATAAACCAAACAACTACAGAAATTTAAGTCCAAAATGACTAAACAGTCGCAAAACACAAACAAAAATGAAGAGTATTGGGGCAAAAACTCGCACAAAAATGATAGCATGCATGGCATAAAAAAGCAAGAAGAAAACAAGAAGAGCATAAATATTTACAATTAGCAGGAGGAAATATGAAGGCTTGAAGAAGAAAAGCTTCGAAAATCTCCAATATAAATCTATGTTTTGCTCTCTCTTTGCCCTCGACTAAGTGTATGCGTAAAAGAAAAAAAAGGAGGGGGGGAGTATTTATAGACAAGAGAAGAGAGTGAGCGGTCACATGACGTCAGCACCACGTGGCGCCTCTTGATTGGTATCGAAAATCCTAACCGCAACAATTATTACACCTACTGTAATTATGTCGTGGCACGACTTTTTAAGATAAAAGGGGAAGGCCACCGCTTTATACACTCAAATATACATACATATATATACGCATGTATCTGTGAGTTCGGCTGGAATCCCAACATCCTTCTGACAACCCGGATTTTTAGCATCCACTTTTCAGAGTTTGGTCAAATCAAATGTCAGCTTGTCCTTATCCACCAAACCTTATCAAAAATTCAAATTTTAGATCAAAAAGGACTAAACAAGTCAACCCCGGAGTCTTATACTCATTAGACTCCGGGGTTAGAGGGCAACAAATCAAAGAAAAACCCAAAAAATTTCTTCCAAATAGTTCAAGAAACCCCTCCTTGGACTCAAATCAAAGAACTATCAACCCCGGAGTCTTATACTCATCGGACCCCGGGGGTAGAGGGCAACAAATCAAAGAAAACCCCCAAATTTTTTCTTCCAAATAGTTCAAGGAACCCCACCTTGGACTAAAATCAAAGGATTATCAACTACGGAGTCTTGTACTCATCAGACCCCGGGGCTAGAGGGCAACAAAACAAAGAAAAACCCAAAAAAAATTTAAGTCGTTTAGTGCAACAATAAAGAATCTACTCCCCCATCCGGGTAAACGCGCATAAGGGAGTGGGAGGCAAATGATAACCCATAATAATATAGGCCCATTAATAAGAGTTCAGGGCCCAATAAAAAGAGCCTAGGGTCCGTCAAGCAATAAACCCGGAAGACCCCAGGACACGTGGCAGCATCTACACCGCCCAGGTGGCCCGGTTCCGGAACCTTCCTACGGTCCGGACCCAGTAGTACACTAGCTCATCACGAACGTCCACGGGTCCTACAGTCCAAAACACACCTACGGTCCAAATCAAAGGTATAAACCCCTAAATCCTAATGAGAAGCGTATAAAAGGCTGAATAAAAGGAATATTAGGGGTTACTTCATCTCTACAATATACACAGATATACACACACCACCTATATTCGCGTAATTCCTATTTTACCCCCTTCTCCTCCAAAACCCTTTCTCATTCTCACACCGGAGGTGTCGCGGGGACGTCACCCCCACCGGTTCTGTTTTGCAGGTGCCCAACTTACAGGTACACCGCACGCTGCCATATTTTTTGTCCAAACAGAGTTTGAGTCCGGGTAGAAAAAGGAGAGGACCTCGACGTGATCCGGAATTATCAGTGATGGTCATATGCTATGTACGTGCGGTATAAAATTGAAGGCTTGCCACCCTCTTCTACTTATCATTATTGTTAGGATGAACTAAAAAAGATATCACTACTGCTCGTATAAGCACCCTTCAATGGCTTGCTAACCTTTCCACCTAAGTTTTATTGAGACACACCTCTAATTCACTAACTTCTTAGGCTTTTCTAGAACACTTTCGAGAGTACGAAGTTTAATGCCTTGAGTGACACCGTGATTAGCAAGCCGACCATGGTTGCCTTCTCGAGACAGATCTACCCTTGCTTTCCAATTTGGATATTTAAGCATAGTGCAACTCTAATCAAGATCATGCACTCATCCAACATGAGTAGCGACATTGTTATTTAGCTCGTGTTCGCAAGCAAACTGTCAAGTAGTTGACTAATTTAAAGGCCTCATGCTAGTTCAAACCCTTAGTTAGAGCCATTACCTCTTTCCTTGAATGCTATTCAGCAGGATACTGGCCAAAGTTAGTATCCGGATTAGGGTAAAACAAAATTTCACAGGTGATCTCTAATCGTTGCTCCTTCACCGGGTCCTGGAGAGCCTTTCAGTGCACTATCATAACTAGTATAAGGTACTCAATTTTGGAAGATGGAAATTAACAAAGGTCCGAATCCTAGCACCTTGATTGTTCTGTAGTTCTATGTCCAATTCCCTCAAGCAGCTGACTCAGACTGCGTGTCTACAACTTGAAGAATAGTTCCAAAGTCCAAAAGAATTTCATGTCTTTAATGGAACACAAAACAATTGCACCATCTCTGAATAAACCAAACGGCAACACCAAATTAGGCTGACCATATATACGAATAACCACATTTTTATTAATTAAGGTCTAATATCAAAATTTATCACAGGGATGCCGAATTTGTTAGATGGCCCCGATTGGCACTTAACTAGCCTAGTGCTTAGAATAACTAAATGTTTATACTGCAAAATATCTTGAACTTAGCATTGAGCAAGTGAGCTTAAATGAACCCAGTTTCTTATTTCAAGCCTGTGGTAAGAAGCATAGGTAAGGGAAGTCACTCTTTTGTATAACTGGTCCTCATTTTTACCGGAATACAGTTGGATTTTTGCAGTTTCCTTATTTTTATGCTTCAAAATAAGCAAAGTATCTTGTTAACAATTTTGATTAATTTTCTCTTGATATTTTTAGTTACATTTCTTTCTTTTTCTTTTTTCTACAAGATTTCAGCTTGTCATCTAAAGGGAATGAGCTTTTTTTCTTGATACGAGTCGCCCTTTAGCTTAGGAAGGTTTTTGGGCAATGATTTAAGGTGTTCTCAGGTGGATTTGGATTACTTTATGTACTTGTACAGCTATTGATTAATTTTCATATATATTTTTTGATTGGTTTGTAGTAATTGAATAGGTTTGTGTTTAATTGTTGCGAAAAGTTTAAGTTTGTGTTTGAAGTGCGATATGTTAGAGCATCCACAGTGGGAAGACTAAATATCAATAATTTGTCTGACAAAAAATAAGGAAGATGCAGCCTCCAACTATCTTTCGAAGTATGTTCTTGGACAACAAAAATTTAATTGATGCAATCATATTGTGTTACAACTTACAACTAATCCACTTCGTGTGGATTGTGATCTTATTACAGATGA
Organism: Apium graveolens; assembly: GCF_009905375.1. Lineage (NCBI taxonomy): Eukaryota > Viridiplantae > Streptophyta > Magnoliopsida > Apiales > Apiaceae > Apium > Apium graveolens. Next base: position 23,364,301 of record NC_133654.1, on the reverse strand, counting down.
ACAATAAACTAAATGAACCTACAATTTGCTAGCTAGCAAAGTTAAGAAACCGCAACATGGTGCAAAGCAGAGAAAACAATCAATATTGTTTGAAGTTTTAAATATCCTTTCTGTACCAGTAGACTCCTTTAGTTTCACCCTCGTCCTTCTCGACATAAATGCACTCCTTCATTTCTCTGTACATTGCCTTGAGAATCGGTGTTCCATCATACTGATAATAATCGCCCAATACAGGCTTCATGGCCTCTGTTGCTTCGAGTCCGTGGTAATGGGGGATCATGGAGAATATGTGGTGACATACATGAGCATTGCACACATTGTGGAACACCTTATTTAAAATTCCATAATCTCTGTCAACGGTACAAAGAGCTCCCCTCAGCCAATCCCATTCGGTTGAATCATAGTATGGCACAGAAGGGTGAGTATGGTTGAGGATCGTGATCAAAGTGAACCACATGTTAACAACTAGGAGTGGACCACCATAAACACAGAACACCCACGCAAAGCCTTTGAGCAGAACAAGATGGTATAGGCCATAGATGACCGCTAGAATGGCAATGTCTGAAACAATGATTTGTTTGCGTTCACGTTCTGTGTAAAGAGGGCTATGGGGATCGTAGTGTGAAGTCCACCTCTCATACTTGTGTCCAGAAACATTGAACATCAAGTATAAAGGGAAGCCTACAAGGAGTGTGGTAACCCAGACAAGGACACGGCCGGGTGGGTTGTTGAGAATTTTGTAGTAGTTCCTGATGTTGGACTTGAATCTGGGGACATAAACCTCGTCATTTTCAAGGGATTGAGTGTTGGCATGGTGACGACGGTGGCTAATCTTCCAAGAGAAATAAGGCACCATGAGAGAAGAGTGGACAACAAGGCCAACAAGGTCATTGACCCAGCCATAGTCGCTGAAGGCATCATGATCACATTCATGGCCTACGACCCAAGCCCCGGTTAGGACACAGCCTTGGACGGCAATGTAAGCTGCCCAGCCCAAGTAATTAATAGGATGCGGAAGGTATTGGTCAATATAATTCGTAGCAACATAGTAAAGGGCATAGGCCATGAGGAGATCTTGAATGAGATATCGAAAAGAGGTGACAAGTGATTTTTGGAAGCAATGAGCAGGAATAGATTTCTTAAGGTCACCTATGGTAAATGGTGGTTTTTCATGAGGAGCGCGCTTAAGTGCTTCTGCTTGAGTCTTCTTGGCATTAGGCGGAGCAGTAGACATACGCCCACCTGCACCCATTGTCCCTGATTACTGAACGCCTGCAGATAACAAGTGAAAAGAAAAATGTGAGAACCATGTGATTATTATTATGTTGAAACTTTGCATGTAACAAACATTAGTACTGTAATTGTGTAATTTAAAGTACAGGTCGGGATATAAAGATTATGTAAAGATCTGAAAACGCAAGTGGTCATGTTATTAAAGAAGCTGGAGTTGTACCTGAAAAGAGATGGGAGAGCTTCTCTCCTCGAGGTCTGTTGCTTGTGTTGAATGGATGGTTTTAGTGTTGTTAAGTTTGAGCAGAAGCTTAGAGTATTTATAAGAGGGGTTATGATGTAGTAGTGCAAGAGATGCACAACTCGGTGTTTAGACTAAGCTCACTACCCTAAGCGCCCGCCACCTCGTATTATTCAACGTGCAAGATATATATTACTAGTATTCTCCAGCTTTAAATTTGGTGTTCTGTGACACCAGTAGTATTATAGAATATGATATTAGTTGAGCGCAATGATGAAATGCAAAAAATAGTCAAGTAAACTGTCGGTCAATAATGGTAACTCCAGTATTCTCCTCCCACTCCCAGTCTTCCTTGGCAGCTGAATTAGCAAATAAGTGAGTTGAACTTCCGTGGCAAATATTTGAACGAGCGTATATACTGTTATCAATGTTATAGGATAAAGACATTATTATATGGGTAATGTTAACTATAGCCCTAAGGGCTGTGTTTAAGCAATTAATAATTTCCTTGTTATCTGAACCTTTTCAGCTGTATTTGCAAAATAAATGTATGCATTCTCTCTTGTATACACACACGTAACGAGTTCATCTCCTAATGACCCGCCTTAGGTAGTTAAATGTTTCTAACATATTTTATCAAAAAAATAATTTTATATATTTAATCAAACTGAATATCTTAAATCTTAACTTTGAGCAATATTTATACATAGCCAAAATATGATTTAAAATTTTCTTAATTTTTGAACATAATTTCGATATAAAAAATCATAAAATTTGATTAGTAGTGCTAGAGTTACAAAAATGAGTATAAAAAATTATTTGCAAATGACATGTCATGGTTAACGTGACAATATAAAATAGTTAATTATAAAATAATATTTTATAATGTTGACAGTATAAAATAGTTCATTGTATATGTATATAGCAAATTAGAGTTTGACAATGGCATTTAGTAAATAAATTGGAAACCAATTTTTTACATCTAACATTTTCCAAATTTTGATATATAAACTTAATTAATAAAAACAATTGATATTGATGATTCAAATAAGTAGTACATGCATTTTAATAGGGCAGTAAATGTATTTAGTAGCCATTTATTTAATTGATAAGTTCATTCGTCCAGCTATAATCCTCTAACATATTAAAAGCTAAAAGTGTTTTAATGTTTAAACACAGCCGTAAGGGCTGTCGTTAACATTTCCCTTATTATATATATATATATATATATATATCGAATATATAACTAATTCACAAGAACATTGCTAATTCTTAAATCACATAAGCATATAAAAATTAACAATTAAATTAGGAGAAGGGTTTGAGAAAACACACAGATACTGGATTTAATCTCGAGTCCAGAAAACTGTCTCCTTAAAGTAGTTTCGCCCCGCACCATCCGTGTTTAGCGACCTGTTTCCCAGGATAAAACGAGATACTAATATAACCGATAGGCCGAATATACTCTCAGCGAACTTGAACTGAGCCCAAGCACTATCACCGGAAATATTGAAAAAATTTAAGACTAAAGAGACCGAGAATGAAAGAGATGACTCTTATTTCCTCGACTTAATAAAACTGGTGCCCTAAGACTCTATTTATAAAAAGAGGCTTGAAAGGACTTGTTTTTCTTTTCGATGTGGTACATGGTATTTATAAGAAAAACTAAACAATAGGTTTGTGCTATTCTCGATGTGGTACAAAACCACTTTTTTATATTAAAAGGTAAAACTTTGGAATATCAGTTCTCATTCACCTTTTACTCATTTTGAGCGTGTAAATATGCGTTGGAATCCCCTCGAAAAGGAGAATACGTTCCAATAAATACACACCACTAACACATAATGTGTCTCACTCATATAGAGTTTCAAAATGATTCACAACTTAATCTAAAATACTAAGTTTGTCTAACAATCCCCACAAATGAGATTGATGGTCCAGTAGCACGCACCACATAGACAGACAGACGCGGAGCTTGACTTGGTGATAGTTCCGACTGTCAAATATAGCATACGATAGTTAGAAAATGCTCCTTATACTTCCTTCAGACCCACATATATTTTCTCAATCTGAAAATTTATTTGGGTCCTAATGCTTCTATCTCGTAAGAAGATCTATATATTTTTTAAACAAGATTCTGTCAAACAGAACCACTCTCTCTATTTCTTAATATCCTTTCCCCCGCAAAGGACATAGAGAGAACATGCACAATCCATTTTCTAGTACACGTGCTAGAAAATCTTGATTTATTGACTCTCAGTAATAGTCAAATTTTCTCTTGATATATTCACTTATCAAGGAATTATACGAGAAGCGCATTGCTTCTATTAAATTTACGAGTTCACCTTCAAGCAAATTATTAAGACATTCAGTACTAGCAATAATCCAAGTCTTTTGCTCTCTACAGGTTCATCCTCACATTCATCCAATAACTCGTAAGTTCATTTAGATGACTTTTAATTACAGATCTACTAGGATCTACTAGCTTATCGCATAAGCATTTCTAAACTCTGTAATAGTATTCTTACGAATCTCAAAAATTAGATTCATATATCGGATATTATTAGACTCAACCACTGTCTATGTATCCATCCAAAATATCTCAATTGATTTTGGATCTCATGCTACCAACAGAGGTATTGGTATCAAGTTTCGAGATACCCCCATATTTCAATTATTTTCAAGAATATTTCATTACATTCCACTATTCATAGAAAATTCAATAATTTTCTATTCTAGATACCCCCACAATTTTAATATTTTACCGGAATGTCAGAAAATATTCCAAAACTAATAGGAAATTTAATTTTTTCCTTCCGTGGTATCATGTTTAAGGAACGATTAGCCCTTCGTAACTAATATCCTCAAATTCAGTGATAGTCTGAGCTGATCACAATCGTTTTGCATCTCTCTCAGAGCGCAACTCAAGCCTGTATCTACTCTATTTAATTAATGCGAGTAAGGTACAACGACCTCATGAATATTCACGTTGCAAACAGAATTTGCCCGGTGATTCTTCATCATCAAATTTATTCACTACCATCTTAATTATCTGTATTAAGTTGGATTTACCCTTGAGTTTATAGAGCACACATCTCTCTATTTAGCTTCAATATTGACTCGACTACGAGTACGAGTGACAAATGTTTTACTATCAAACCAAACAGTAAACATGTATGGTGTCACTACCTCTCATCTGAGCAGGTTTTACGTCATTCATTAAAACCTATAAGATTTTAATATCATGTTTAAAGAACTTCCCGTGGTTCTTATCATTAAAAATTCAATTATCGAATTTCTCTAAAATATTTACATGGTTCACACGAACCTACATTTCTGGCTCACCTACTGGTACAACCAGAAAAGGCCTAAGGAAGAACATAAATCTTCAATAAACCCATGTTCAGTGATCCTTGATCAACTAATGCGTTATGGTTAACAACTTTTCGAATTCTCTCTGAAGTTCAACATAAATACTGATATCAATATTCGCCGTATTAAGTATCACATGGATCACTATAATAGGCCCGTGTGTCACTGCCGCAGCCGACCGACACCAACACGTGAAATTACTATTTAACTGGAGGAAAAATTCAACCAGAAAAATATAATTTATGTGCCGACCCATAACCTGTACTCCAGGCCCATTAGGTTTTTAATGTGGAGAATCCTGAGCAATTGTAAATCTGGTTCACTTCAGCTGCACAACTCATCACATTGTTTAACAACAAACAGATTATAGAACAAATTTTTCCAGTCAAAATAATGTTAACTAACGAGACACGTTACATAATAAAGCAACTTATGCCTCATTTAATAGCTTTCCAGAGGCTCCATATAGACTAAAAGCATTTTGTTAACAAATAAATCTATTAAAATAAGATGTTTAGAAATACATAGTTTGCATCACGTTTATTGTCACCAACATATGCTTGTAATCTATTTTCTCCAATTAAATAGATACGCGGTAAGGCCTCTATTTATCCAGTATTATAAGTTTGTGATATAACTCCATTATTAAAGATTAAACAATAATAATTGATGCCTTATCATCACTCAATAATGATTAAAAATTAATCACCAAATAATCAAGTTCCATCATGAAGGGTCACATTTATGTAGCCATATCATTTAATTGCATAGCAATATCATGTTATGAACTTGCAAACACGCATGTAAACTGTTGCATATACGATTCTTGTACCAGTATACTAATAATTCCGAAATCAATTCAGAATTAAGAAACTCTAGCTCATATATATTATCAATCACCATGTTAATCAAACAAAACATAATAAGCTATCCATTAATAGAAAAAACATGGACAAATTATAAATTTGGGTTTAATCTACCAATTTATAAATGATCAACCCGAGAGAGATGTCACCAAATATGCCCACTTGAATATAAGTTGATCATAAATTAATAACCATTAAAGCATCAATAGCCTTATAAGAAACCAATCATCCAACAACTTTGTGCTTATTTTTGCCTCGTACCTGTTATGCTTAAACAAAACACCACTTAAAATCAAATTTATATTAATTTCAAGCACATGACAACAAGTGATCAAAGAAATTAACGCACTAATTTAATTTAATTAATGAGGCAAATAATGGCCACTCCTATACCCATAAATAAATCCAATTTAAACAATCAAATTGACTTTTGCGTCTACTCACAAGAAAGTATGAAAATTGAAGGAAACTGCTTTAAGATTGTTATCAATCTTGTACGATAAAAACATTATTATATATATATTGAATATATAACTAATTCACAAGAACATTGCTAATTCTTAAATCACATAAGCATATAAGAATTAACAATTAAATTAGGAGAAGGGTTTGAGAAAACATACAGAGATTGGATTTAATTTCGAGTCCAAGAAACTGTCTCCTTAAAGCAATTTCGCCCTGCACCATCCGTGTTTAGCGACCTCTGAGCCCGAGAACTATCACCGAAAATATTGGAAAAATTTAAGACTAAAGAGACCGATAATGAAAGAGATGACTCTTATTTCCTTGACTTAATAAAACTGATGCCCTAAGACTCTATTTATAAAAAGAGACTTGAAAGAACTTGTTTTTCTTTTCGATGTGGTACATGATATTTATAAGAAAAACTAAGTAATAGGTTTGTGCTAGTCTCGATGCGGTACAAAACTACTTTTTCATATTAAAAGGTAAAATTTTGAAACATCATTTCTCATTCACCTTTTACTCATTTTGAGCTATGTAAATATGCGTTGGAATCCTCTCGAAGAAGAGAATATGTTCCAATAAATACACACCACTAACACGTAATGTGTCTCACTCATATAGAGTCTCAAAATGATTTACAACTTAGTCTAAAATACTAAGTTTGTCCAACATATACTACAATGCTTAAGTAGAACATATTGGTGTTTCACCATGTAACTGCTTGGCTCAGATTATGACTTATAAATCCTTTCCCTAACCAGCTTATCCATCATTATGACTACTTCTTAATTACCTTATAAGTTGAATTTACCAACATTAGCAATTACTTATTTTTTTTCAACTTATTATGATTTTTTTTATTTTTTTAAAATATATTTGTAAATATTAATTTAATATTAATTTCACGAATTAAGATAATTATGTTTAAAAATTATTTATTTTAGTTCATTTAAGTAAAAAAATTCTGACTTACAAATAAAATTATCCAAACACTTACGTAATTTATAAGTATTTATATACTTATCACTTATTAGTCATAATTTTTTCCGATCCAAATATAATAAACATAATATATTTTTAATCTCGATAAATGAATAATTTCGTTAAATGAATAAAAAAATCCAATCTTTAATATATTCATTTATCGAAATTTAACTAAAATTTAAATAATAATTTACTTATCGCTTCTTGTAAACTTAAGTAGTAACTTCTTATTTTGAATATGCATCGGCACTTTAGGGCTCCCCTTTGCAAAATGTTAAATTCAGAAATTTTTTGTCATTTTTAGAGCAAACAGTAACAAACATCAGAATCCTGAAGTATTTTCTTATAGTAATAAACAATAATTTCAGATTTGCAAAGATTTGACGAAAATATTTAAAGGAATATTTGGATTTGAAGACTCACGAAAACCAAAATAATATATTCCTTTTCAGATTGGTATAGCAAATGACACAGACCTAAAATCAGTGGCGTGCTGTACTTGAAAACAAATTTGTCCAGGTCTGTATTTCTCACTCATGCATAATTATCAACTGCAAACAAGTCTTCATTGCCTTTAAACATAAACACTTCACTCCAATCAGTCAGCGGCGTGCTATACTTTTAATTCAGCTTTGGCGTACCAATTATTATATTCTTGACTTGATACTCTTGACTGCCCCTCAACACGTTGCACATGACTCAATTTCAAAAACCATATATATAAGCATCAAGGTGACTTAAAGGTTCTAAGCAAAACACAGAGCTAATCAAGGTTCTAAACATCTTTAACTTGGTAGCTTTGTATCTTCAACACAAAAAAAAATGGGTAAAGGTGGACGAATGCTCGTTAACAATGATCAACAAAAAACAGTTGATGATCATAAATTAGTCCGTCGTGTTCCTCATCAAAAACCACCATTTACGATATCCGATATCAAGAAGGCTATTCCACCACATTGTTTCAATCGATCGCTCATTCGTTCCTCGTCCTACCTATTTTTCGACCTTATCGTTTGTTTCCTTCTATACCACATTGCCACAAGCTACATTCCCCTCCTCCCCACGCCCCTCGCCTACCTTGCGTGGACGGCCTATGTTTACGTTCAAGGTTGTTTCATGTTTGCCGTATGGGTGGTGGCACATGAATGCGGTCACCAGGCCTTTAGTGACTATCATTTGCTAAATGACACTCTTGGCTTTGTTCTTCATTCTCTTCTCCTCGTACCCTATTTTTCTTGGAAAATTAGTCATCGTCGCCACCATGCAAACACTAATTCTCTTGACCGCGATGAAAACCATGTCCCCAGATTCAAGAACACAATTAGATCCTATTATCATCATTTCAACAATCCTCTTGGCCGAGTCTTTATCATTGCATTCACTCTCATTTTAGGATGGCCTTTATACTTGATTGTCAACATAGCTGGACGATCATATGATCGCTTTGCATCTCACTTTGACCCCTACAGTCCTATTTATTCCAAACGTGAGCGCGCTCAAATTATATTGTCTGATATCGGTGTTTTTGCTGCTGGCTATGGCCTATACCGAATTGCTGCAGTTAAAGGACTTTCATGGGTTTTCTTAGTCTATGGTGCACCATTACACGTAGCAAATGGATTCCTGGTGATGATAACTCTCCTGCATCACACTCATCTCTCCTTGCCTCACTACGACTCGTCTGAGTGGGATTGGTTGAGGGGAGCTCTGGCCACTGTGGACAGGAACTACGGAATTCTAAACATAGTGTTCCATCACATTGCAGATACTCATGTGCTTCACCATCTTATCTCTAGCATCCCTCATTATCATTCCCAGGAAGCAGCCGAAGCCATCAAGCCCGTCTTGGGGGATTATTATCACTATGATGACACTCCATTTTATAAGGCTATGTGGAGAGAAGCTAAAGAGTGTCTCTATGTTGAGGCTGAGGAGGATGGTGACAAGGCCACTGGCGTCTACTGGTACAAAAATAAGCTTTGAGTTGCTAAATACAGGAAACTCTGCCGATTTTAGTTTTTTGCTCTCTAAAAATTACAATCTGTAATTTCCCTTCAGAGCTAGCGACATTTCTTTATCAAATTTCATTATTACATATATGTGTTCTAACGTTCATTATATGGATACTAAAAATCAACCGGGCGCCATTTTGTGTATATAAGAAAATCAGAAGCATCGTTATGCTCCAACAAGAAAGAACTCGATTAATTGGAAACAAAATATGAATGTTCGGGATCAACCTGAGAACGATCAACTTTATAAATTAAACTAATTTCATGATCCCTCAGAATTGTATAAAGGGTGACGGAATAACATAAATACTTAATAATCTCGCAATTTTCCTGGAAAAAATAAAGTTTGGGTTAGAAGTATCTCCAACCTTACTGGCTAGATTGATGATGGTAAAAAATAATAACACACTCCATCGACTAGCTGAATTCAGCAAGCCAAATACTTGTTTTGCTCAGAACAGAGCATTAGTAAATAGTAACTAACCCCATTGAGGCTCGGTATCTCCTGTTTTGCTGTAACAGATAGCAGAGTAACGCCATTGAAGCTCGGTATCTCCTGTTTTTCTGTAACGGATAGCTAGATTTACAGTAACATAGGGGGACACTTGCTGGTTGACTGGACAGAATAGCTGATTAAATACATGTACAGCAACGTTGGAGATGTTCTTAGTTCTCTACTTCTTGATTGTAAAATAGTTCGACAGTTAGATCCTTAGTGGAGGCTTGTCTGTGTAAGGTCACAAAGCCAATTGTTCCAGAAAATGAAGGGTTCCATGCAAGAGCTCATTTTTGCAGTTACTGAGTTTGTCATCTTAGATGGTTAGATTCTAGTCGTTACATTTCATTCCATATTTTATTTCTATTTATCAAAACATTCTGAACTTGATCTATTTTTTTATAGAGAATAGAGATGTTGTCACGGACTAATGGATAATATAAACCCACAAACTCACACATACAATGTAATATTACAATAATTTTTAAACAGAAGAAACTCTCTTATTATAACACCAGGGAGTAATGCATTGACAGTACATAAAATCAGCAGGCTACAGATTAAAGAGAAAATTTCAAGATCCACAAAGCATCCCTACATCTATTATTCTTATTTATGTTCGAAAGATAACAAGTACTGAGCAGAGATGCTTTGTAACACGCATCATTTCCGGATGTCAAGCCATCAAATCTTTACATTCGGATAATGCATCGGAGGCCTTCGCCTTTGAGCATCAGATCAAAAGCCTTGTTGATTTCGGCAAATGGGACTTCATGAGTGATAAACTTCTCTAGTTCAAGTTCCTATAATAGGATAAGCTCATAGATCAGGACTGTGTGCCAATAAATCTTTGCCTAGATCAAAGATGAAACTTCTAGTTCAAGGAATGTACACAATCTGAAGAAGTTTACCTTGTTCATGTATTTTTCGACCACAGATGGAAGGTCTGTACGAGGTTTGTAGTTTCCAAAGAAACTACCCTTGAGAGTCCTTTCACTCAACAAATTCATGGGGCTAGTCTTAAAGACAGCATCTTTGTGTGGAACTCCAACAAGCACAGCAACACCCCAGCCCTGAGATGGTAGTTTTTTTTTTAGTTAAGAATGTCATTCATCATTATTTATAAAAACTTGCCCGACCACAGACTAAATATAATGTCATATAACTGATACTATGGAGATTCTCGGAAGAAAACATACATCATGTACACATTCAAATGCCGAAATCATGGCATCTACATGTCCGGTGCACTCGATACTTCTGTCCACTCCTCCATTGGTCATTTCAGCAATTACCTACAATATATTCACAAATAACAACAATTAGTTAACCAACGGAAAACTATACTTAAGGGCCTTGTAGTCAAAATGTTATGTAAACAAACCTCTTGAACTGGTTTGTTGTGGTCTTTTGGGTTCACAAACTCTGTCACACCAAACTTCTTTGCTGTGGATACAATATAAGTTTTATGATTAGTCATTTCCTCACCACTATAATCCATGTTTCACATACTTCTTGACTAAACAATGTAGTTTCTAGCTTACCAGCCTCGAATCTGTTTGGATTCAGATCAACACCAATAATTCTAGAAGCCCCAGCAATTCTAGCTCCTTCCGCAGCCTAATCACAAGAAATGGAAATCAATTACTATATTAACAAACACGGAAACTAAGGGAAAACTATTGTACATGATGAAAAAAGGGCGATAACTTACAGCAAGGCCTACAGCTCCCAACCCAAAGACAGCCACTGTTGAGCCCTTCTTAGGTTTCGCAACATTCAGAGTCGAACCCAATCCTGTTAAACAGAAAACCAAAAATTAGAATGTGTATTCAGTAGAGAGATTGAGATGTACGTACCACATAAGCATACATGCCACTTTTCCATCCATACCGGTTGAAATTCCACAGCTAAGGACACAAACTTTGTCGAGAGGCGCAAGGGGGTTGATCTTGGCAACACAGCCAACATGCATGACAGTGTATTCACTAAACGTGGATGTCCCAACAAAATGTAGGATGGGCTTGCCATTGATTGAAAATCGCGACTTTCCATCATTAAGCATAACACCCCTGTCAGTGTTGATCCTGAGGAGATCACACATATTGCTTTCTTCTGATTTGCAGTGGGCACATTCTTTACATTCTCCGGTGAAGACTGGGAGAACATGATCTCCTGGTGCCAAATCAGTTACACCCTCTCCAACACTTTCCACAATCCCCCCTGCTTCATGTCCAAGAATACGAGGAAAAACAGGGTTCTGCCCCTGAAATATTCACATAAAAAACACATTTCAATACAGTGACTTGGGAAAGTATCATATTTCGGATCAAGTTTTTAAACAAAAATTAAAGGATACCTTTGCCTCCCAAAAGTAAATATCGGTGTGGCAGAGAGAAGTGAAGAGGATCTTGATACGAACTTCAAGTTTCTGAGGAGGGGCAACCTCGACTTCCTCGATCACAAGTGGTTTCCCTGCTTCCCATGCTACAGCAGCTGTATGTTGCCACAACAATTACAGTAACATAAACAACCATCACTTAATCTCAAGCTAAGTTAATATAATACATATATACACATTTCAATTCAATTAAAAAAAGGGCTAAGAGCAAGTTAAAACATGTCCTAAATCAAAATTTAGGGCAATTGATAACAATCAGAGCTCCAACAATATACTAAACATGCCTTAAAATGCCAGGACATCTTTCAAGTGCCTTAATTTTAGGGCACCACAATACATGCCCTATTTCATTTCTACCAATAAAAAATTTGTTTCCCTCTTTTTTTACACATTTCTCTCCTCTCATCTTTGCTCTTCACTCCAATTTTAATTCAAATATATTACTATTTTAATAATAGGGCATAACTATAAGACAAATTATTGGAACTGATATATCAAACTAATGTCCTAAATTACTAGGACAACATTATTTATTATATTTAGAAGGCATATGTCAGGACATTGTTGGACTTGCTCTAACTATCAAATTTACCACTTTAAAACTAGCTGAATGTCAAATTTACCACCGATTAATTCGGGATCTTATATACAGCTAACGGAATCTCAAGTTTGTCACTGAAAGTCAGCAAATTTGTGTGGAAAATAGCCAATTTGAGGCCCCAAATTAATCAATGGTAAATTTGATATTTTGATAGTTACATAGTGTTAAATGTGATACTTAACCCTTAAAAATATTAGCATATCACTAACTAATGGTAGTTTTGTTTATATACAGGCTCCTGGTGATCCACTCTCGTTTAGGATTCCTATAAGTAACTTCTAGGTAATTTATAACTTAAAAAAACATATGTATTGTCAATTCATAAGCCACTTATAAGTGGCTGCAATTACAAGCAGTGTCTCCAAATTCAGGGAAAAAACATAATTTTTTACTATTTACTGACCGACAGTGTAACAAACACAGAGGGGTAAGCTACATGATCAAGATCAACTAGATCAGAAATAGAAGTACAGTAAAATAATACAATCTCAAGAATAACATCAACTAGATGAGAAAAAGAAGTATAACATTTTTTTAACAGAACTACAAGAATATTACAGGAGCGACATCAAGTAGATGAGGGAAAAAAAGGGTACCTTTGCAGCGAATGACTTGACCAGCTGTGCTTGCCATTTTTTAACTGTTGATACTTGTAAAGTGAAACTCAGTTGAGAACTCAGATGATCTAGCTTCAATATATGATTATGTGTTAAGATACCATGGAAACAGGTGTCCTGCTGAGGATGTTATATATATTAGTTGGGAAGTGAACAGGTTTTGACTAGAAGCATCACCTTAAAATATGAAAAACCACGGGCTCTCTCGCCTTTCACAATACCAGAACCCACACTTCCTTTACAACCTAGGAACTATACATCGTCCCCTGTATTCTTTTCTCAGCGGCATTTTATTTTATTTTTTTATTATAACTTTTTCATTGTATGTTATAATTGCAAACCTCAAATGATGGTTGCACATTTTTTTTCCACTTAGACCAAATTATTTCTCGTTTTATCTTGTATTATTTTTTAATATTTTATTTAATCATTTACTCAATTAAATTTATAATATTCGTTTCATACTTTTTTCTTAATTTTTATTGTTATTATTACATTATAAACATGTACATGTTAACATATACTAAAAATTGATTTTTCAAATGATATATTTAATAAATATGTGATATTAATTATTATAATTTAGTAAAATATCATAACCTAACAATATAAAAAAAAATAAGAAAGAGCCATAATTTATTAATGAAACAGACTGTAACACGGCTAACATTTTCAACATAATATGTGGTGGATTTTTTGTTTTAACGACTTTGATACACTAAAATAAATTAAGATACAAATTAATATTTTTTATTAATGATAAATATAATAAGATAGTAAAAAAATATCAAATTTTGATTCTTACAAAATTTATATTACTAATCTTACTCGTATCCTGATTTGGATTCCTCACAAAATTTATTCATATAATTTAACTATTTGATTTCACCTACATTAAATTAAAATGTATTATATGTGTTATACGGAGAATTTCGTATAACAGTGTTGTGAAGCTTAATCGGTGGAACGAGGATTAAGGACGGTGTTTGTTGAAGGTTATGTATGGTGGTGGCTGAGCTTGTATGTTGACTCCTTAAGAAAGAATATGGTTTGTTATTCTCTATCAAGTGTCGACTCATATCTCGTACAAGTGCCTACGTACCCTATTTATAGGGATCAAATCTTACATAGTTCTTGGGGAACAAGTCACGTAGGGTAGGGTTAGGGTTCTCCAACCCGTGCAGCCCAAGCCCACGAAAAAGTCAGACCTTCAGCCAATTAGTCACGTAAATCTCGACCGGCTCAACACGCTTCCTCCAATATCGCGGCATCTCCGCATTTCTTCCCGTAATTATAGGAATAACCCGTGTCGGCCCGAAATCTACGAGCAACTCAGTCATCTATGAGTTACTTTCCATGTTGCACACAAAATCCTTTGATGCGGGCCGGCCTGGTCACCTCGGTCACCTCGGCCCGCACCGCCTTCCTTTTCAATTAATAAATACAGTGTTACCTCTGTTTTCATAAGATGTGGGCTCATAGGCCCAGCTCGCGTGTGGGCACCTGAGCCCAACTCGCGCGTAATCACCTGAGCCCCGCTCATGTATGGGCACCTGAGCCCAGATGACAAGTGTGATCCCACCTTACATGTGTGAGCCCAGCCATTCAATGTTCCCACGGGGACCTGTTTAGGGCCCATGACCGAAAGCGGGCATAACAACTACCCCAAAATTCATGGTCGCATCCTGAGGCTAGGAATTTTTCAAACATTAGCTTTTTTGGCCCCGCAGGTGCGAGCCTACGAAGTCGCACCAAACCGCCTCGCGTGCCTCGCCTCGCATGCCTTTCCACAATCATGTGTTTGAACACATGACAGCTGTTGGACAGTTGGCGTAGGGATTTGTGTCGTCTGTTGAGATGGTGACATGTGTCCCTTGTCCTTTCTCTTTCCTATAAATATGTGGGATTTCAATTCATTTTTCGCATTTCCAAGAGCACTTCTCGAATTGCTGCTCATTTTGCTCAAGGATCTACCACGGCGAAAACCATCATCACCACAAGAACCGTCTACCGGCGGCGATATTCTCCAGGAACAGATTCATCAGGATCATCCTACACTTCACCTACATGTACCCCTTTGATCCTTAATCATCAATATTCATTAATGTTTGTTCATATGCACCATGCAAGCACACACCACGTGTTCGATGCGAGCCCACACACAATCACGACATGCGATGCGAGCCCGTCTGCTCGCTTAGATACTTAGATGCGATCCCGTATGAGATGTGAGGACACTTAGGTGCAACCCCATACTTGTTTTTACTTTCTTTTTCGGGCCACACACTAATTTTCACCATCTTTTACAGATGTCGAGTGCGTCGTCATCCCGTTCTTACGGATCGTCTCGCTCCTCCTCAAGCCCGTCTCGCTCCTCTGCCAGCCCGGTTCGCTCTTCAGCCACTCCGTCTCCATTAAATCAATATTCGCCCGAGCAGCGGGGCTCAAAGGACTTCCAACGCGAGCTGACTTCCCTCTCTGGTCGTCTCAGCCAACCTATTTCCCCTGCTTCTGCTATCACCCCTCAAGGGGCTTTAAATATTGCTAGAGTTGAGAACTCAATGCGAGCAGCTGTCTCCGGTTTGCTGGATATTCACCTCGACCCTAACCCTAAAGACTACACCATGGAGAAGAATATTTATGATTAGAGAAATAGGCCCGTGGACATCTCCAATATACCATCTTCCCTTGGGGTGGAAGAGCTCCTAAACCGCGAGCCCACTCCTTTGGACAAAGAGCGAGCTGCAGAGATTTTAAGAGAAATGGTTGAAGAGAGGGCGGCCCGCCTTAGGCAAGCTGCGACCAATGACCTCGACCCCATTCAGGTCGACTCAGAGTCTACTGACAGCGGCCTGGGGAATGCCTATTATGACACCAAGAAAGGGAAGGAACCTGTAGCCGCAGAATATCCCATCTTGGGGCTCGAGGGTGAAAAAGACGGCTCGCATTGGTCTTACGACTCTCCTCAAAGCGAGAAGGTGGCAGATGTTACCAGTCAGTATAAGATCTGCAATTATAACTATGTCCTTGCGGCCTCTCCTGAGCCCTATATGCCTCCTGCACAGCCCGAGCTTGAGGGTGAAATTATTTTTAAAAGGCAGATCATTCCTGATGGGGAGGAGAGCTCAACTGCAACCGAGGAGGTTAAGGTGCTCGCTTGTCACGGTCTGCTCACCTCGCTTACTCAGAAACACCTGACCGAGCATATTGAGCAGTTCCAGCTCGAGGGCCATGTTGTCTTGCCTATCATTGAGGTGGTAGGTTCCCTCCCAGAGCACTGATTTTATCTTGTAGGGGCCTTCCCAATTTTCCCCAAAGACTCCATGACTCACCACCTTGGTGTTTGGCATGACCCGGCGCAAAACCAAATCTCCCACCTTGAAAGTCCGGGCTCGAACCTTACTGTTGTAGTGCCTAGTTGTCCTCTGCTCATATGCTGCTATCCTGATCTGAGCATATTCCCGAGTTTCTTCGATCATGTCCAAATAGAGCCGATGGTTGACCTCATTTGCCTCTGAGTCATAGTTGTCCTCCGAAAAGAACCTGCCCCTACCTCAACGGGCACCATAGGTTCATACCCATACACCAAAGAGAAAGGGGTCTCTCCAGTTGTAGTTCGAGGAGTCGCGTTGTAAGACCACAGGACCTGGGCGAGCTCCTTCGGCCATGTCCCTTTCTTCTCTTCAAGCTTTGCCTTCAAGGTGTGCTTAATGATTTTATTAACAGCCTCCGTTTGCCCGTTGCTTTGGGGGTGGAAAACTGCACTAAAACTCTTCTGAATCCCCAGCTGCTCACAAAATTCTCGCATTTCCTTGCTATCGAATTGTTTCCCGTTGTCAGATATTAACTTGTAAGGGATGCCATAGCGACACACAATAGTCATGTGCACAAATTTCTTGAGCTTTTTTTCCGTGATAGTGGCTAGAGGCTCGGCCTCTGCCCACTTAGTGAAGTAGTCTACTGAAACAACCGCATACTTGACTCCTCCCTTGGCCTTCGGTAGTTCTCCAATCATATCAATTCCCTATATAGCTAAGGGCCAAGGGCTCATGAGGGATGTGAGGGGAGCCACGGGGCTGTTATAGTATTTGGCATATCGCTGGCACTTATCACAGGCCGGGAGAATTCAAAGGCGTCTTTTTTCATCGTTGGCCAATAGTAACCTTGACGGAGGATTTTCTGAGCAAGAGAGCTACCCCCGAGTGATTGCCACAAATGCCTTCATGTACTTCCCTAAGGATATAATTGCACTCCTCCCCATCTATGCACTTGAGGAGGGGCACACTGAACCCTCTTCTGTATAGGACCCCATCATATATCACATAGCGGGCTGCCTTGTATTTTATTCTTCTTGCCTCATTCTTTTTATCTGGGAGTGATCCTTCTTTTATGTAGGCTGAGATATGTGTTATCCATGTGGGGCCGAGATTATCACTGAGGCTGCTCACCTCGTGCTCGTGCACACTAGGCTGCCTCTGTATATCAAGGGGTACGACCCCTAGCAGGGTGGCCTCGCGGCGCGAGCCGAGTTTAGCTAGCTCGTTTACGCCTTCTTTCTGCTCACACAGGATTAGTTCCAGCCTCACCTCGTTGAACCTTGTGATTATCCTCTGCGTGCACTTCAGGTAAAGCTCCGTTCTCGGCCCCTTAGCTTGATACCCCCCGTTTATCTGATAGACCAAAATCATGGAGTCACTAAATACATTCAAATTCTCCACCTTCATTTCCAAATCTAGCTTGAGACCGTTGATCAGGGCCTCATACTCAGCATCATTGTTGGTTGCATGAAAGTCTAGATGGGTCGCACGTCTGATCTTGTGCGCCTCTGGGCTGATTAGCTCAATTCCAGCTCCTGCCCCATCCCCATTGGAGGCTCCATCCACAAGTAGGCTCCACCATGGGGCACTATTTTGACTTTCCAGCCCGACATCCTCTGCACTAGGTATGACAACAAGGGCTCCCTGCTCCACTTCTTAATGAGGAGGAAATTCCAGCACAAAATCAGCCAGGGCTTGGCCTTTGATTGTGGTCCTTGGCTTATAATCCACCTCGAACTGGCCGAGCTCAACCTCCCACTTCAGCATTCGACCAGAAGACTCTGGTTTATGCATTACTTGCCTGAGAGGGTAGGAGGTTCGTACTTCTATCCTGTGCGCCTGAAAATAGGGCCTGAGCTTTCGGGAGGCCAGGATCAGAGCATATGCTAACTTCTCGAGGCTTGTGTACCGAGTCTCGGTGTCGGCTAGCCTTTTACTCACATAATATACCGGGAGCTGGATACCATCCTCCTCTCAGACTAATACCGCACTTACTGCAAAGTCAGAGACGGTCAAGTATAGGACCAGAGTCTCACCTGCCTTTGGGTTGGACAATATTGGAGGGCTGCTGAGATGCTTCTTTATGTTCTGAAAGGCTTCCTCATATTCTTCTGTCCATTCAAAATTCCTCCCCACTCCTTTAATTGCTTTGAAGAACTCCTGGCATTTATCGGAGGACTTTGAGACGAAGCGATTTAAGGCAGCCACTCGCCCCGTTAAGCTTTGAACATACTTCACCCGTCGAGGGGATCTCATCTCGAGTAGGGCTCGTATCTTGGAGGAGTTGGCCTCAATGCCTCTATGGTTGACAATAAATCCCAAAAACTTCCCCGATTCGACCCCAAACACACATTTCTGGGGGTTGAGCTTCATCCTGTACTCCCTTAGGATTTGGAACATTTCTGATAGGTGGCGGACATGATCCTTTGCTTCCTTTGACTTCACAAGCATATCATCTACGTAGGCCTCCATGGTTTTTCCCAACTGATGTTTGAACATCTTGTTCACCAGCCTTTGATACGTTGCCCCAGCGTTAAGGAGCTCGAAGGGCATCCCGATGTAACAGTAGAGGCCCCGATCAGTAATAAAGGAGGTGTGCTCCTGATCTGGCCCATACATGGGGATTTGGTTATATCCCGAATAAGCATCCATAAAGCTAAGCAGTGCGTGCCCAGCCATGGAATCAACTAGCTGGTCGATTCGGGGTAGAGGAAAACTATCCTTCGGGCAAGCTTTGTTTTGGTCGGTGAAGTCCACACATGTCCTCCATTTGCCATTTGGTTTCTTGACAAACACTGGGTTGGCTAGTCACATGGGGTAGAAGGATTCCCTCACAAGTCCTGCCTCCATCAGTCTATCCACCTCTTCTCTGAGGGCCTCTGCCCTCTCTCCACTAATCGGCCGCCTCTTCTGTCTGACCCCCTTCTTTTTCGGGTCCAAGTTGAGCCGGTGGCACATGACATTCGGGTCAATCCCTATCATATCAGAGTGTGACCATGTAAAGACATCCAAATTTCTCCTCAGGAATCTGGCTAGATCCTCCCTCAAGTCAGGACTTAAGTTAAAGCCTATTATGAGTACCTTGGAGGGATCATTGGATCTACCAAGATCGGGATTGTGTCATCTGCGGCCCCAACCCTTTCAACCATTGGGGGCATTCTCAGATCTAAGTCTACTCGAGCCTCACTAGATTCTCCCACTTCCATGATTTTCAAACCTTCCATATCCTCGGGCTCGGGCCGGATTTATAAAGCGTTCAGAGGTCGTAGTGACAGTGCGAGTGATTCTGTTGGGCAGATCCATAGTGGTTGTTGTTTCTTCGTGTGCGCACTTCCCTTTCCTGAGTCTTACAGCGATTTGTTCTGGGCTCTCTTTTTCATCACTTGCCTCTTCCACAACCTCTTCTTGTATTAACATGATGGGCTGATAGGCTTCCATTAGCAAGGCCCCTAGGCGCGTTTCCACATGAATCCCCATGTGCTTGAAATAGTTCTCGGGCAATTCCTCGATTGAAATTAGGTTACAAGTCTTGTGTCCCTCAGGACGTACTCTCTTCCTGCCCTTAGCCTCTTCCATAAGGACATCGCCTTCACCCGGTTCAACTGTTTTCTTTGATGCATTTTCTGACTCGGCCACCCTGAGTGCCTGGTTGTAGCAGACCCTTGATTCGTATTGAAAGCTCTTCAAGAAGCCTACACCCGTTGGGGTTGGAAATTTTACCGTCAAGTGATGGATCGAGGTCACCATCCTCATTGCCCTCATGAGTGGTCTGCCCACTATAACATTGTAGGCACAAGGCTGATCTACAACCGTAAACATAGCGATCTGGGTGGCCACATAGGGCTCTTCTCCCATGGTCACCAGGAGCCGAATTGTCCCTTTCACTCCGATCGAGTTTCCCGTGAACCCGTATAGGTGTCCACCTGTAGTGGTTAATTCTCTATCCAATAATCCCAGCTTCTTGTAGGCATCATAAGTCAAAACATCAGCCGAGCTCCCGGTATCCACCATTGCTCGGTGAACATTCACCGTCCCAATCTTTATTTTTATAACCAGGGCATCTGTATGAGGGTAATGCACCCATTTGGCATCGTTCTCCCTAAACAAGATATCATCGACCTCCCTTTCAAAGAGCTCCGGGGGCCTTTGGCTCAGATGGTTGACATTGGTGAGAGGCTTGTCCTTTGCTTCTTGGGCATACCTGTCCATCGTCTTCCGGTTGTCTCCGCCAATGTGAGACCCGCCTAGAATAATATGAATGCTTCCAGCCCGAGGTATCCTTTCTTTGTCTTCTGGGGGTGGAGGAGGGACCGTATAATAATCAGTTCTGTGCTTTAGAACCTCCTTGACAACCCACTCTGTAAGCTTCCCTTGTCTTATCAACGTTTCGATTTCATCCCTCAATTATCTGCAATCAGCTGTATCGTGCCCCGTGGCCTCATGGTATGCGCAATACTTCGAAGTGTCCCTCTTGTTATAGTCTGTGAGAGGGGCTGCCTTCCTGAATACCCCCTTCCCAGTATAGGTAGCATATATGTGGTCGATAGAGACTACCAGAGTGGTGTGTGTCTACCATTTGCTTGTATAAGGTCTCCCTGAATATTTGCTTATCTCTTTACCTCGGGCAGACTTTTTGGGTCTTGAGCTACGCCGATACGTCTTTATCCTCTCATCAGGGCTCGAAGACCGATCTCTCTTATCTCGATAGTTCTAGTTGATTTTCAGCTCTCTCATCGACTTTTCTACCCTCTTAAAGGGTTCAGCTTGCTCATAGAACTCTGTCAAGGTTCTTGGCTCACTAGCCTGAAGACTTTTCCAAAATTTTGACCCTTCCTTCAACCTCGCTATCAGAAAGTTCTTGATGGTCTCTTCGCTAGCACCTCTCACCTTAGGGACTTCATTATTGAACCGGCGAAAATATTCCGTCAGAGGCTCCCCCTCCCTCTGATTGATGTTGGCTAGCGTGGTCACAGGAGGTGAGTTGTGGAGGGTGGACTGAAATTGTCGGATGCACATGTATTCCAGTTGCTTCCAAGTCCTTATGCTAGCCTGCCCTAACTTGGAGAATCATTTTTGGGCACTCCCTCGGAGTGATGCTGCAAAGAGCCTGCACCGGGTTGCCTCTGGCACCTGATAGACTTCCATCTCAGTGTTAAATTGTATAAGGTATTCCGCCGGGTCGGCTTCACCGTTGAACAGAAGATCGGGGTTGTGCCTGAATACGCGAGGCCGAGGAGATGAGCGAATAACAGTCGTGAATGGAGAAGGGGTCGTAGAGGGCAGAGGTCCACTCTTCTCCTGTTCCATCTGATTTAGGATCCTCCTTAAGTCACCCACTCTAACGACTTCTTTTTTTCTGTCACCATTTGCATTACTAGAGTGGTAAGAGTCCTGGGGTTGCTCATGGCGTCCCCTTCCTCCAGCTCGCACTTGCGACTCCTCTTCATGATTGTCTATGCGTCTAAGTCGCTCCTCTCTCCTGGGCGAGGTGCACTGATGTCTTTCTGGAGGGGTCGCTGCACGCTCTCTTTTTGAGGTTCTCTGATCTATGGGCTCCTTCTCCTCTCTCTCTTTCTTGAGATTCTCTAACTTGAGCCTGAGGTCATGCTCACTTAGCTTTTTACCCACACGGTCTAGCACGCTAGTCGACCTTGCCTCAGATGAAGCTGGCTTCTGCCCCGATCTCTTAGAGATCTGGCTGCCCCTCTCGGCCTGATCTTGGGTTATGTCGTCCTCTTCATGTGATGCCTCTTTCTTATGTTTAGTCTCAGTCTCCGCGTCATCAAAATCGTGGATCAGCCTTTTCTGAGGACCTTTGCCCTTCCAGCTACGCTGAAAGACCTTGAGGCGATGCGCCTTACGCTTGGCGTTCTGGACCGAGCTTCTCTCTACCCTTGACATCCGGGCGTTGATCTTATTCATCTGATCGGCTAGCCCTTCGAGATACGTCATGACCGCTGCCCGTCCACGATTGCGGTTGGTGGAGGTGGTGCCTGATTCTCTGGGGGCGTGTGCTCGACCCCGTTCCGGTCCTTCTTCTTTCCCCCGCTTCCTGGTGTCACCACTTGCTTGAATTATTTGGTCATCTCTTCTCCCTAAGATGAGGCCCCTCCTTCTAGCACCAATTGTTATAGGGAGAATTTCGTATAACAGTGTTGCGGAGGTTAATGGGTGGAACGAGGATCAAGAACGGTCTTTGAAGGCGGAGGAAGGTTATGTACGGTGGTGGCTGAGCTTGTATGTTGACTCCTTAAGAAAGAATAGGGTTTGTTATTCTGTATCAAGTGTCGACTCATATCTCATACAAGTGCCTACGTACCCCATTTATAGTGATCAAGCCTTACGTAGTTCTTGGGGAACAAGTCACGTAGGCTAGGGTTAGGGTTCTCCAACCCGTGCAGCCCAAGCCCACAAAAAAGTCAGGCCTTCTTCCAATTAGTCACGTAAATCTCGACCGGCTCCACACACTTCCTACAATCTCGCGGCATCTCCGTATTTCTTCCCGTAATTGTAGGAATAACCCGTGTCGGCCCCGAAATCTACGAGCAACTCAGTCATCTATGAGTCACTTTCCATGTTGCACACAAAGTCCTTTGATGCAGGCCATCCTGGTCACCTCGGCCCGTACCGCCTTCCTTTTTAATTAAAAAATACAGTGTTACCTCTGTTTTCATAAGATATGGGCTCATAGGCCCAACTCGCGTGTGGGCATCTGAGCCCAACTCGCGCGTGGTCACCTGAGTCCAGCTCATGTATGGGCACCTGAGCGAGCCCAGATGACAAGTGTGAGCCCAGCCATTCAATGTTCCCATGGGGACCTGTTTAGGGCCCATGACCGAAAGCAGGCATAACAATATGGAACAACTAACAAGTAACTAAGAAAAAAAATACTAAAATTAAGATTACTTCTTTAGGACGCCTCCATCTTTTCTTAAATTTTTTTCTGTTTTCTATTTATTACATTACATCATCAACAAACCCTTCTTTAGGACACCTCTATCTTTTCTCTCTCGCATGAGTGTCGGCCGCCCTATCTCATTCTAACTAACCTTCTTTTTCACCCTTTCTATCCATCTCTATCTCCATATCCATCTCCATCTCCTCCTTTTATTTACTTTTTCTTCAATAAAATTGAGATTTGTTCCACAAAACTCGAGAAACCCATTATAGTTCTTCACTTTTAGTTTTCAGATCTACTAAGGTAAGAGTTTGGATTTCATAATAAAATTCAGTTTTTGGATTCAAAATCTCCGGTCTAACAACATATTACAATTTGGTGTTATTCTGAGATATTTGAATTTTGGGTTTTTTCGTATTGTTCTGTTTAAGTTATTACATGTGTGTTTGATTATCTCGCTTTATGCGATGTGTCTCGCTTTGTGCGATGTGGTGGTTGTATTGAAAATGAATTTGACGGTGTATTAGGAGATTTGGATATCTTGCATCAACACCACTTTTGGCAGGTCTATAGCTGGTGTCCGGCAGGTAGATAGCTGGGGTGTGCTGGGGACGGTGGTGAAAATCACATGTACTCACCTCTCACAGAAAATATTTGTTCATAACATGAGGCATCTAAGCTCAGTTGTTGCAACTGAGTCCTCTGAACATTGCACTTTCAATGGAATTAATGTGAGGGTCAATTGTGAAGCTACCATTTTCGGGGAGATGCATGTTGGATTGTCGGGGAAACTATTACCTTCATTTTTAATTTTCAGAATATTTGTATTCACTTTGTTAAGCAATCCGGAAACAAAACGGCTAATTATTTAGTTATATTTGTTTTTCAACCTGGTTGCATGATCAGTTGGGGGTTTGTCCCGGTTGAGTATCTTTCAAGTTATTAATGAAATCTGCTTTAAATTTGGCAACAAAATGATCAAATACAGAAAAATAGTGTGCAATAATTAATTAAGGGTGTGCAATTATCACTACTTGTAATATCCGAGTTGTATCGTGTAATTTTTTTTATAATAAATGAATATTATGTGAATGTTAAAGTGAATTTTTGTGAATTATGTGTTAATTGGTTTCCGTGTTTGTTGTTCGTATGTAATAAAAATCGTGAATCTTTGATTCCTAGAATGAGATATAGGTTATTTTGATATTTTTCTAGTAATTTATATGTTATTATATGATTTTAGAATTGATTTATAGATTTAATTAATTATTTTTTGATCTAAATGTTAATTATTTTGATTATCCGGGAACTGTCCTAATTTAATGGTTTATACATTTTTACTACCCGGAAGTTACGGGAAAACTCATTTCTAGCCTAATTTGATTATTCCAAGCATATTCCGTGTTTTAACTTTTTCAATCCGGAGTACGGATTTACCTGTACGATTCCAAGTACAAATTTTACGATATTATTTAATCGTTACAGTAAAACGGTAAACCGGATATTTTCAATATACGGAATATTTTGATTAAAATAATATATTTCCTCGTAGTACGAGTAAGAAAAAGCTCAGAACCCCAGAACTTTATCTAAAAGCTCGGTTTTGATATTTATCCTGAAACCGTTACCGAATTGGATCAGTTTTATTAATACTTAGCTATTAAGTATTCTATTTTTGTATCCGATATGATCCAATGGGGTACAAATTTTCCGTAAATATAAATAGCCTTTACCGTATGTTATTCTGTACAGATAAACACGATTAAACAGTAAAATTCTATAATTATCGAGAGAAAATATATATATTCATCGCGTTCTTTATAATCAAATTAGGATTCGAAGGTGTTAACGAATTCCGATTTTGGCGTGCAAGTAGTCGAATCGAAACTCTTGATAAGTAGAATCAAGTTCCATCATACATATTACTGCAGGAATTTTAGGTGATTTTCTATTTTTTTATTAAATTTAAATTAATTTGGATTAAAATAAGTTTTTAAAATCTAGAAGTGTTTGATGCGATTTGATGATTGTATGTTGTAGATCTTAGACCTGACAATTCGGATAACCGGTTCAGTTTTGGATCGGATGAATTTCGGATCAGATCTACTTTATGATTATGATATATTTGAAGACCATTCGAATCAGATCGGATGTGATTCGGTTCGTGTCTAATTCAGATTAAAATCGGATAAAATTTGGATCAAGATCAAACAAAATTCTGTTTGGATTAAATTCGGTTCGAATATTTTTGGATCATAACTTATTTATTTTTTCAATTTTTGAGATTTAAAAATATCTTTTTATTTAATTTAGTATATTCAATGTAAGATAATGTACATTTACAAAAGAATATGATTAAATAAGTATGTTATCATAAACATAAAATTGTTTAAAGTATAAATTTTGTTTATTTCGGGTCATATTTGGTCCTAGTAATATATTATTCGGTTTTAATCGGTTCCAAATTATAATCGGATCTTGTATTTCAGATCATTTTCGGTTAAATTTTTTGTTATGGTATTTTTTGGATCGGTTGAAATCGGTTTTCGGATAATTATCGGATTGTATGATTCGAATTTCGGATCGGATTTTGGTTTCATGAATTTCAGTTCGGTTATTCGAATTCAGACCCATTTTGCCAGGTCTAGTGGATCTTTGAATTCTGGTCATTTTGGTATGTCAGATGATTGATTTTGAGTTCCCTAACATGTCCAAATTGGTGTTTGATTCTCGGATTATGAAATTAGGGTTCTTGGTGTCTTTGAATGTTTTTAATTGAAATTTGGAGGTTTCTTCTCCTGGGATTATTGATGAAATTGATTGATACCGTCGTCTTTAGAATGATTCCAGGAGTCGAATCATGTTCTTGAATCCATGGGAGGATTCATGAATCAATCAAATCGGGAAATGAAGAACTCATCGGTGATGGCGAGTTTCTTTAGCATTTTCCGGCCAAATCGTTGATTGTTTGTTGATTTTAATTGCATGAATAAATTCCTGGTGTTGAGTAGATCATTTCTGGAGTGTTTGGTGGCCTGAGGTGGCCGGAATTTCCACCTTCGGCGAACCCCGATGGTTTTTCGGCGACGGACTGCAAATTTGCAGTTTAGTCCCTGAAGTTTTGAAGATGATGAATTTTAGTCCCTGAAGTTTCCAGAATTCGCAATTTTAATATTGTCTTTTTAAAACCTTTTTAAAATGGTTTTATTTATTTATTTTAATTTCAAAAATACTTTTAAATTATTTATAAATTCAAAAATAAATCTGAATTAATTAATTAATTAATTAATTTTAATTAATAATTTATTTGGTCAATTAATTTAAATATTTATTTATTTATTTATTTTAATTGATAATTTAATTGGATTTAATTATTTTTTTTATTTAAAAATTCCAGAAAATAGTTTCGAGCCT
Source organism: Apium graveolens (assembly GCF_009905375.1). Taxonomy (NCBI): domain Eukaryota; kingdom Viridiplantae; phylum Streptophyta; class Magnoliopsida; order Apiales; family Apiaceae; genus Apium; species Apium graveolens. Next base: position 23,337,387 of record NC_133654.1, on the reverse strand, counting down.
TAAAAATATTTTTCTAAATTACATTTAATGCTCGATAATTATTTATAAATAATTATAAAGCTAAATTCGAGTATTCAAATTTTGTTATTTATTTATAAAATGATCCGTTCACCCGTTTTAATTCCGAAAAATGTTTAAAAATTTGTATTAAATACCAGAAAAATTACTTTGACCCCGAACCTTCTTTGAATATTATTTTTATCGAATATCTTACGTGTTATGTGTTATGTGCTATCTGACTAATGCGTTAGATGCTTATGTGTTTATATTTGGACTATTTTGATTGTATCTTTTAATCCGTAAGTCGGATTTAGGTAAAACGAAGGGTAGATAGAAACTTGTGTCGACTGTGTGAAGATTAGAATGCTATGGGATTAAGTATTAATAGATGATTATTATGTCTAGAAGAAGAAGCGAGGCTTAGGAAAGGAAAGCCAGTGGCCATTGAGTAGTATTGTTAGACGAGTACAAGAGAAGTTGAAATCGTTGAGATAAGGCAAGTATCTAAACCATTCTTATAAATATACCTCGAACCTTCTTGTGATATATTGCAAGTACCCTAAACCGTTTTGTGTTATATTGCAAGTACTTTGAATATACTTGAGATATTTGATATTTGAACTGTAAATTATATCTATTGAGAACCATTGATTGTTGAATCCCCAGATACTATACCACACAAAGACTGTACTACTCCACAAATACATTCACACAAATATTAAAATAGAACTGTCAGACATATGGTAACACATATATTCTACAAATATTGTAACATTAAAGAACCAAACTTTGCATAACCTTTAAACCATTTTTCTATCTTGTATCCGATTTTTTTACAGACTTGAAGTCATCCTTCATATACACTTTGATATACCCTCGTGATACTCATGGATTGTATTATACTTTTAGACACATAATTTATAAACATTGATTATGATCCTGTTTATTGAATTACATTGTTTATCATATTGAACTGCTATAAAATTGGATGATTTTCTGAATGTGGACCAGATACGTGGTCAGACCAGATTCGTGGTAATATTGGACCAATGTGTGCCTTGGATTCGGTATAGAGAACATGGTTGTGTTCCTTGTTCGGGGTTAGTGCGTGATTGATTAGCAGCCTAACCTTGATTTTTAAAATTAAATTCGAATATCCAATTTTAATAATTGCTTAACAAGAAACTTGATTTCTCTGAATCATTTTATTTGATCATTGTTTAACTTCAATCATTGTTTATATAACTTGTTGAGCTAGTTAGCTCACCCTTGCGATCCTTTTTGTGTTCTTTTTTAGTTAAGAAGGAAACTGCCGGTAGTGAAGATCCCCATACCAGTGTTCGATCTAGGATTCCGGATTGAGTGTTCGAAAGAGCTAGCAGGAGTATTATATTATAGTTAAAAGTTTTGCAAGGTTGTAAGAATGTTTTGTTGTAAGTTTAAATAGTTGGGTTTTGGAACGTTGTAATATAAGTTAAGGCTATAATTTGTTTTATACTTTAACCTGATACGATCCGTGGATGTTTAGGGTCATTGCATACATTATATTTTATACATGTTTATATTGTGTTGTGACTGTAATATCCGGGACATGACGTGTAATTATCTTTATCAATAAATAATTTTTTATGTGATTTTTGATGAATTATTTGATGATTGGTGTGGTTATGTGGATGTTTATATGTGGTAAAGTTTATGTATATTAATTTTATTATGTCCAGAATAAAATATAGAGAATTAAGGTATTTTTCTGGTAATTTTTGGAGTATTATATGATTTTATATTAATTTATGAATTTATTAATTATTTTCTGAATAATTACAAAATTATTTTATTTTATAAAGCCGGGAATCGTCCAACCTCAACCGTTTTTACGTTTTTACAACATGAAACTCTTCCGAAAACTCCTTCCTAACTTAATCTGGTAATTCTGGACATTTTCCTTGTTTTGACTTTTTCGATCCGGATTACGGTTTGACCCGTGCGTGGCCCGACGCAATATTTTCGATACGCTAACCCTTTTCGATAACATTATCTTTGTACAAATCGTTTTATAAAAGCCCGATTTTGATAATTATCCAAAACAGGATAATGCTTATCTGAAACAGGATAGTGCTTATCCAAAACATGATAGTGCTTATCCAAAACAGGATAATATTTATCCAAAATAATCGTATTTATAGTTACTTAGCGGCAAAGCAACATATTTATCGATCCAACACGATCCAGAACGTACTAATATTCCGTAAATATAAATAGCCCTTTTTTATTTCATTTTTACGCATAAAATCATAATCAGACAGTACAAACCCCTAAAAACCAGAGAAAACCCTATTAAAATATTGTATTCTTGAAAATCAATCGCACAAACGAAGGCGTTATCGAACTCCGATCCGGGCATGCAATATATCAAAACGAAGCTCTCGAAAACCTCTTTCTGAATCAATCATCTGTTTTTGCACTGAAATCAAGGTATTTTTCTTATTCAATTGTTTTAATTCGAATTAATTATGGATTAAATTAGGAATTTCTGTTCTTGATGTTTTTGATATGATTTGATAGTATAATCATGTAGATCTTTTCTTCCTGGTCATTTTGGTATATTATATGTCAAATTTGGAGTAACATGTAGAAAAATGTGTTTGATTCTCGAAAACTGAAATTAGGGTTTATGTGTTTAAATGTTCTTAATTGGAATTTAAGCGTTTTTTATTCAAGGGTTATGGGTTGAAATTGATTACACCATGTTGTAGATCATTTAAAAATAGATTGAATGATATACATCTAGCTAACAAACGATTCATGGATCGTCCCAATCGAGCCTCGCCGGAAAACTGCTCACAGGCGGCGGCGGAATTTTTAGGCGATGATTCCGGCCGTTTTGTTGATTATTAGAATGATTTGATTGCATATTTGTGTTTCTGTCATCTCAAAGATTATCCCCTGTTAATTTGAAGTTGTTCTGGACTATATTGATGTCGCCGAAAAAGCTCGGATCGCTGTTAATGGCGTCCGACCGGTAACCGGCGACGGGGACGACCAAATTACAGATTGACCCCTGTAGTTTGGTCCGATTTGCATTTTAGCCTCTGACGTTTTAAAAATTTATAAAATTTGATTTCTGTTTTATTTATTTTCAAAAATTGTATTATCTTTTTATATTTATTTTCAAAAAATTGTTTTAATTATTTTAAAATGTTAACAATTATTATTTTAATTATAAAAATTATTTTTAGGTCAAAAATAAATCTGAATTAATTAGTTATTTAATTTTAGTTAATAATTAATTAGTTAATTAGTCAATTAATTCAAAAATTAATTGATTAATTGATTTAATTAATTATCAATTAATTTTAATTAATTATTTAATTAGATTTAATTATTTATTTTTGATTTAAAAATTCTGAAAAATAGTTTCGAGTTTTAAAATATTATTTTAAATTATTTTCAAAGCTTGATAATTATTATAAAATTATTTTAAAGTCAAATTCGGGTGTTCGAACCCTATTATTTAATTATAAAATGATTCGGAGTCCAATTTTAATTCCGAAAAATGTTCAAAAATTCTTATTAAATACCTGGAAAATCATTTTAACCCCGAATCTTCTTTGAAAAATTATTTCAATCAAATGTCTTACGTGCTATGTGCCTTATGTGACCTTATTATTAGAGATGTTCGCGAACCGAGCCGTTCGCGAACAAGCTCGAGCTCGGCTCGTTAAGGGCTCGGTTCGGCTCGGTTCGTTAAGGGCTCGAGCTCGAACACAAAAATGTGTTCGTTAAGAAAACAAGCTCGAGCCGAGCTTTTGGCATGTTTGGCTCGAGCTCGGCTCGATTCGGCTCGAGCTCGGCTCGAAAAAAAATTAAAAAAAAAATTATTTTTTATATATTTAATTATTATGAATTTTATTCAGATTTTTTATAAATATTTTTAAATTATTGAACTATACGAATGTCAAAATATATATTTTAGTAATTTGAAAAAATTCAGATATTAAAAATTAATTTTTTAATTTGATATTTTAATAATTAACAAGTGATTTGACTATTACTTGTAACTAGTATTTATTTCCTGATCGGTGTTTCGATTTTTTGAAATTATTTATAAATGATCCAACCGTACGGATGTCAAGATCTATATATTTAAGTGATATAATAAAAAATTTAGAAAAAATAAATATATTTGGTTTGCTATTTTAACGGTAAACTAGTAGTTTGACTAGTACTTCTCCCATATTAATGTTTCGATTTTTTAAAAAATATTTATGAATGATCCAGCCGTACGGATGTTAATATCTATATTATTTAGTAATATGACAAAATTTTTAGAAAAAATAAATGTATTTGATTTGTTATTTTCACAGTCAACAGGTGTTTTGACCTTTACTTGTAATTATTGTTTAGTCTCATATTAATGTTTCAATTTTTAAAAAATATTTATGAATGATCCAACCGTACGGATGTTAATATCTATATATTTTAGTGACATGATAAAAAATTTAGAAAAAAATAAATTTATTTTGTTTATTATTTTGACAATCGACCAATTGTTTGAATAGTTGTTAGAACTAGTGTTTAGTCTCATATTAATGTTTCAATTTTTTTAAAAATATTTATTAATGATCCAACCGTACGGATGTTAAGATCTATATATTTTAGTGACATGACAAAAGTTTTAGAAAAAAATAAATGCATTTGGTTTGTTATTTTAACAGTCAACCAGTGTTTTGACCTTTACTTGTAACTAGTGTTTAGTCTCGTATTAATGTTTTGATTTTTTTAAAAATATTTATAGATGATTCAACCGTACAGATGTTAATATCTATATATTTTAGTGACATGATAAAAATTTTAGAAAAAAATAAATTTATTTTGTTTGTTATTTTGACAATCAACCACTTGTTTGAACAATACTTGTAACTAGTGTTTAGTCTCGTATTCATATTTTGATTTTTTTAAAAATATTTATAGATGATCCAACCGTACGGATGTTAAGATCTATATATTTTAGTGACATGACAAAAGTTTTAGAAAAAAATAAATGTATTTGATTTGTTATTTTAACAGTCAACCGGTGTTTTGACTTGTACTTGTAATTAGTGTTTAGTATCGTATTAATGTTTCAATTTTTTAAAAAATATTTATGAATGATCCAACCGTACGGATGTTAAGATCAATATTTTTTAGTGATATGACAAAATTTTTAGAAAAAAATAAAAGTATTTGGTTTGTTATTTTAACAGTCAACCGGTGTTTTGACCAGAATTTTTTAATTAAGCTCGGCTCGGCTCGGCTCGGCTCGACTCGGCTCGTTTTGATGGAGAAAGCTCGTGTTCGGCTCGTGTTCGGCTCGGTTCGACTCGACTCGATTTTGTTCGATAAAAGCTCGTGTTCGGCTCGTTCGTTAACGAGCTCGAGCTCGAACACAGGTTTTTGTTCGTTAAGAAAGCTCGGCTCGGCTCGGCTGGTCAGAAAAAAAATTAAAGCTCGGCTCGGTTCGATCAAAACTCGACTCGGCTCGGTTCGTGAACAGCTCTACTTATTATTGTATAAAGTGATTATTTGTGCATTATTTGATTATTTTTGCTGTAACTTTTAATCCGTACGTCGAATTTGGGTGAAACGAAGTGTAGATAGAAGTTTGTATCGAATAGAATGAGATGAGAAGTAGTGTTGATAAGTATATGTGATGTCTAACAGAGGAAGCGAGACGTAGAAAAGGAAAGCAAGTGGTTAGTGAGTGGGAACCAATTGACAAGTGTTAGTGAACTGAAAGCAAATTGATAAGGCAAGTGTCCCTGAACTTTCTTGTAGTATAATTGTGAATACTTTGGAACTCATT